>NC_134488.1:90720080-90865080 GCF_040206685.1 Ascaphus truei
AAGCAAATGTTGAGTGGTTTTATTTCTTCAAAGCACAACTAAATATTTGGGCACATTGTCCCTTTAAGGCAAAAAAAAAAACACCAAGCCCTATCTATCGGGCCAGTTCCCAACCCTTAAACATACCCCACAATAGTCATGGTACAATATCAAAGTTCTTACTGTGTCTTTGTATGAGATGTTCTGTCCCTTAGAGAGAGGGTAGGAAATCCGTCTGGATAAGTGCTTGCACAGGACAACTCTGTAGTCTGAGTCAGCCACCTTCTACAAGCATTAGCCTCCTTATCAAGCTGGTTGTCAGCTATCTCTGCTTACTTCCTGATTGCCCAACTATTCTTACTGGGTTAACCTTCTGAGTGCTGGATGAAGGGCTCAGATGTATGTTGCATGTTTCCCAGGCATAATTACCAGTACCTGACTTCATCCTGCCACACCTACTAATTCTATTATCATGCTTTGCACAATCAAGCACCGTCTGAATAACTGTAGACAGCAAAATAAAACTGACAAATCACCATCCAGTACTATATTGTGTTGTAAATGAAGCATCACCAGTCTCATTTTTAGTGCAGTTCACTCCTATATGTTTCTATCGTTTTTTCTATAGACTTATGTACAGTATGGCTAATACTGGATTTTATTATTAATAATTGATTCTAATTTCATATAATATGTTTTTCTATGTGTAGCCATGCTGTAAAATGGCATACAGTTTTCTCTCATGCTGGCAGTAAGCCTGGTAAGTTACAGGGTTGCCAGCATCAATCATGGAGGTTTGCCCTCACACCCTGGTGAGGTGTCATATGTATTCAAGGGGAGTGGTAACATGCTCTGAGTCCACCGTTAGTGACATCAGAGATGTGCCTGTTCATGAGGTATATAAGGCATAGCACTGCCCAAAGTTAGTGTTGAAGTGTGTTCTACAAGGCTGAGTTCAAAGCAGAAGGCCAAGGTGTTCACTAGTGAGTTAACTAGTGACACAATTCTAACTCAAGGGCCAGCAGCAGCAAGGCTGGCCGGGCCTACACTGTGTCCAGGGACCTGGCACAGGTGGTGATCTCCCTGAGGGGAGAGGTGATCCAACTCCATTGGGAGGCCGGACCTTTGGAAGGGAAAGTACTGTACAGACAATGATCGGCTAAGCTGCTAGCGGTGAGGGGAAGCTTGCCCATACCAACTACGATAAAGATTCCCTTGATCAAAGAAACCCCAATGTGTAAGTGTGAAGTTACTCCACAGCGGACGGCACCACCAAGAAGGAGTGCCTCATCAGAACCATCTCCTTGCGGACGCAGAGATCCTGATGAGGTGGAGGTGCTGCACTGTATGTAGGTAGGACTCTAGCACACTACCTCAGCTGCCTGTCTGGGTTGGCATTCCCCACACAACATCATGTGGGAGACTCAGGAGTCCTGTTGCCAACAGGTGCACCACCAGACATGACCATGTAATGGGGACTGGTTAGACCACAGGGGCCAATGTGAGATTGGGTGGGTCAGTCAGGCCAGAAAATCCGTTACATTTGGAGGCGAGCTGCTGAGAGACCTGTCAACAGGACAGGCTTTTGCTAGGCACACTGGGAAACAGGAGAGTGTATGCTGCCAGTCAGTGCTGTGTTGGGACGGAACCAGGGGTAGTCTGGGAGACTGATGGAGTTGTCAGACCGCAGGGACGACCTGGGAGCCTGGAAGGAGTTAGTGGGTCTGGAGAGGGGCTATAGCTGTTCTAGTCACCTTGAGGTAGTGCTGTTTGGTAGGATGCCTAAAGGGATAGCCTGTTAACGAGGTCAGGAATCCTGGAGAGGGTCTGCGCTAGACTGACCAACAGTAGGTAGATGCCCCAGTACTGCATGGAGAAGCCAGAGTACTCTAGCCCATTCCAGACCACTTACCGCTGAGAGCACAGACTGGAGAGAAAGGAGAGACACAGCATACGCAGAGAGAGTGAGCCTAGCCTGAGGTAGTGCAACACGAGTCAGACCTACATTAGGTACACAAGGTGGTGCATCGGGCAATCTTTATTGTATCGGTATGGCAGCTGCCCCGCAGAGAGGAGCTCCGTGTACAATAACAGTAAAAACAGCAACCAAATGGTGACCGCAAGAATGGAGGATCCGCGCGGCGCGGAAGGTCCAAGATGGCGGACGGAGGCAGATGGAGAGAGCGCACGTGGTGCACGTTTTAATGAAGAGCAAGCTACGGAGACGACTTTTGCGAGCCTGCTGTGGAGTGGCGCCAAGGCTGTGGCCGCGCCTTTTTGGTCCTGCCTAGAACCGCGGGGTACTACCCCTGAGGACAGTATGGAGGACATTGTGGTGGTGTGTGGAAGTGAAGGAACTGTGTGCCAGCAGGCACACGCTGTATAACAATCTACCTCAATTGCGATTGTGAACGGCTGGGCCAACCAAGATGGCGGCTCTCGCTTCCCTGGGAGACTGCATGGGCCGATTGCAGAAAATGCTGCAAATGCAAAGCTTGCAGAAAGTTGGCCGGGAGTGGTGCCAAAAGGAAAACCCCACCCTGATGGGAGGTATGGCGCGAAAGCTGCGGCCGCGCCCTCATGGACAGTGACGAGCTCATTCCAGTGCTGGGTTATCCTATCAACTTGTGGGACCCTCCCCTAATTTCAACCAGGGGGAGTGGTTTCCAGCTGTGTCAGATGAGGGTGGAGCTGGAAGAAGGAGGAGTTACCAAACCAGCCCCTGCCTTTCAGTCACGAGGAGCTGAGCTATTGCGAAGACCACTGCAGAAGGTGTCTCCTGTGGTTAAGATGGCCAGCAAAATCGATGAGGATTCCGACATCTCTGCCCTCCCTTATTCGGCACTAGGAGGCTTCCTGGTGCTAAAGGCAGGCGACAAGGAGACGGTGGCGTGCCTGTGCATGCAGTGTCGGCTGCTGGGTGGTACGGTCAGTACCACGTCCCGATGCCCTCAATGCGGCATCCACTATCTGTGGGCAGTGCAGCCCTTCGTACCAGGGCAGGCCGTGGAGGTGGGAGCAGACACAGCTAAGCTGACAGCTGAAGCCCTGCCCCCGGTCAAAGTGGAGCCGGTGGACCCCGGAGCATGGGGGTCGCTCCTTATGATAACTACGGAGCAAGAAGAAAAAGGGACTTGTACGCAAGGTGAGAGCGGAGAACCTAATCGGCGGTCCATGACGGGAGTGTCACTCCCTGGTTTGGAGTTCGACTCCTCAGACGAGGAGCAAGCGACCCCGACCCCGGTGGTGACGCGCCAACCAGCGGACCACTACAGCAGTGCTGTAAGAGAAACGGCACTCACCTGTGTCGCAACTGAGTGGAGTCGCATGTCGCCTATGCAGAGGCAACCAGAGAGGCGGAGTCCCATGGCCGTGGGGACTGGCGGAACCAACGGCGGAGGAAGAACCACCCCGAGCCGACGGAGCAGTAAGAGACGTCCTTGCCCTTCTCAGGCGCCGGCGGTGGCAGCAGCGGAGAAAGGCCTAGGCCAGGCCCGAGCAGAGCAACGAGAGGAACCATCACTTCCAGATGTTGTCGTGGAGAAAGAGGTTCCGGTTGGGAACCCAACACAAGATGGCAGCGAGCCCCGCGAGTACGATGACCTCACTTCCGGTGGGCACAGCGGAGCCGGAAGGAAGATGGCGGCGTCCTCACGACTGAGCAGCGGTACCTGGTCGCCTGGATCCAGGAAGAGCTGGCAGGCCCAGCGGAGGCCTGGGAACAATGAAACGGGAGAACCGGAGCACCAGTCCGATGGCACCAGGCAAGGTAGCAGCGAAGTGTGGGTCGTAGCCACGCGGATGCCGATAGCCCTTCCCTATGCCCAGCCCCCGGCCATAGCTAAAATCCCTATCCTCATCACCTTTTCATATGGGTCCCTGTGACAGGGTAAATAAAAGCCACCAGTTATATGCCTGGAAAACCTATGTCTAGTCTGCAGAGCAGCACTGACTAGGTTAACTTCAGCTGGGAACCTCAGGACAATTAGTTGGATCCCAGCTGCCTAATCAAGGTGTGTTAAAACCCAGGCTGTAGTCACATGGAGCCTGGCTGTTGATGAGAGAGGAGTAAGCTGCTAAAGTGCTTCCTGAAAACAAGGTCTGAGTAGCAAAGTAGTAAAACTGTGAACTATCTGTGCCCTGCATAGAAAAAGGGTAGCTGCCTTATATATAAACTGTCTGCTAAAGAGAAACTGTTTTGTTCGGTTTGCTGAAGATAAAGCCATTTTCGTTTGTTGCTGAAAAAGAGCTATTTTTGTTTTGTGTGCTGTATATTTTTCAAGGCAAAATAAAACAGCCTTGTCAAGAAACCCACGTGTGTAGTTGCATGTACCCTGCAACATATGGTGTCAGAAGTGGGATGGATTTTTTCAAAAGGCTCCTGCAGTTAAAGGGCCACACACAGAAACACAAGAATGGAAGAAATGTTGAAAACGTTTCTGTGCGAGCAGGCCCGGCTGCAAGCGGAGAGAGATGAAAGACTACAGACAGCACAGGATGAGTGGATTGCCAAGCTGCTGACCCAATTCCAAGGATCTGCCGGTGCAGAACTGGCCAGCAGACCCCCGATACTCCTGAGGAAAATGGCTCCGAATGAGGATCCAGAGGCTTTTTTACTAACATTTGAAAGAGTCGCCGAAGCTCAGGGCTGGGCTGCAGATCGCTGGGCAACTGCTTTGGCCCCGCTCCTCATAGGTGGAGCCCAGGCCTCATATCAGGGCCTCCCTACAGATCAGGCAATGGACTACCGCCAAGTAAAAGCCGCCATACTGGATCGCTTAGGTCTGACCCAGAGACCTACCGGCAGCAGTTCCGGAACATGAAGTACACCGCTAAGATGAGACCCTGGGTCCTCGCTCAGCGATTATTGGACTTGTGTATGCGCTGGATACAACCCGAGGAGTGCACTAAGGAGGCAATTCTTGAGCAGGTGGTTTTGGAACAATTTCTACAAGTAATACCCCCTCCCGCACGCTCGTGGGTAAAACGCCACGCTGCTGAAACCCTAGCTTTGGCGGTCCGACTCGTGGAGAATTTCCTTGGGGCTGAGCAGCAGGAGAGTGTCCTGGACCCGACGCCACCGGCACTTGCGGACGCCCAAAGAGGGAGGTCGGATCAATGGGGAACCTACGGCCCGTCACGGAACCGCCAAGTCCAAAGGAAGGAGCAGTCGTTCCAGCAAGGATGGAGGCCAAATGCTGGTCCCCGCAGAGACCCTCATCTCCTTCCGGATGTTGGCTCGTCGCAAAGTGAGAGGAACTTCCGAGGACGTCGCCCACAAGACCCACCAGATGCCTGGTCTCCAGTAACCGGTCCAGCGGAGCGCTATCCACAGCCCCCTCCTGCGAGGGAACCCTCTCCATGTTCTGCCTGTGGAGAACAAGGCCACCGGTATGTGGATTGTCCACTGATGGATTGTTCATTCAGCAGAACCGTCGCCTCGGCATTTTCTGGGGAAAATTACAAGCCCTGGCTACTTTCATCCCTGATTGGGGGAAAAACCGTCCAGGCCCTTGTAGATTCGGGCTCTGGGAAAACTCTGGTCCTCCAGGAACTGTTACCGCCCAACGTGTGTTCTTTTGACTCCCCATGGAGCATAGAATGTATACACGGCGATGTAAAACCTTATACGATGGCCAAAATCCGGCTACAGGTAAAAGGTCAGGAGGCTTACCTCAAAGTAGGAGTCGCTCCTTGGCTACCTGCCCCTGTTGTGCTCAGTCGGGACTGGCCTTTCTTTGCGGACCTAATGGCCCCAGTCTTTCACGAGGAACCTCCTTCTGGGGCTCAGGAGAACCCTGGCAAACTGTTCCCCTTCTCGGCAGACCTTTTTCCCAGTAGACACCGGGTTCAAAAGACTCGGAAGCAAAGACGCTTGGACAAACAGGACTGGTTGTAGAAATCTGGGTCTCAAGGTGACCATTCTAGTAGTCAGAGGTCACAAGTGATGGCTGGGGATGGCCAAAGGGAGGGGGATATGGGCCCTGGAGATTTACCAGACCTCTACCTCACTGACTTTTGCCAGAAGCAAAGGGAAGACCCAGTCCTTGCGAGACAGTATGACAAGGTGGTGAAAATTGATGAACAGATTTTAGATGCACAGGGGGTGATAGTATTCCCCCATTTTGAGCTATCAAAGGATATCCTATATTGGGTGAATAGGCAGACACAAACAGGGGAGGTCACCTTACAGATATTGGTTCCCAAGGCGTTTGTTAAATCTGTGTTCACTCTAGCCCATACTGTCCCTTGGGGTGTTCACCTGGGCAGGGATAAAACATTGGACCGTATTTCATCCTGATTATATTGGCCAGGGATGCATAGTGATATTGCTAAGCTATGTGCAGCATGTCCGGAGTGCCAGCTAACTAGTCCAAAAGGACAAAAACCAGCCCCTTTGGTTCCTCTACCCTTCGTGTCAGTTCCCTTTGAGAGGATTGGGGTAGACTTGGTAGGACCTCTAGAACCTTCTGCGAAAGGACACAGGTTTATCCTTGTAATAGTGGACTATACAACAAGGTATCCTGAGGCGTTCCCCCTGAGAACAGCAACGGCGAAGCAAGTAGCCAACAAGTTGTTGGAACTGTTCTCACGGGTTGGACTTCCCCAGGTTATGTTGACAGACCAAGGTACAAATTTCATGGCTAAACTGATGCAGGATGTCTTAAAATTACTAGAGGTCAAGTCTGTTCGGACATCGGTCTACCATCCACAGACTGACAGATAGGTGGAAAGATTTAACCGAACTCTAAAAGGGATGCTGAGGAAATTTGTAGACTCAGAAAAGAGAGCCTGGGATGAACTTCTCCCTTTTCTGCTGTTTGTAGTGCGGGAAGTTCCCCAGGCCTCCACGGGATTCTCTCCTTTTGAATTGCTCTATGGCCGCCAACCCCGGGGTATCCTAGACCTCCTAAAGGAGTCCTGGGAGGAACAGCAGTCCCCTTCTAAGAATACCCTGCAATATGTACTAGACCTTAGGAAGCGCCTAGATGTGGTCGGCCATTTTGCCAGGGAGAATCTTAGATCAGCTCAGGACAGTCAGGAGAGACATTACAATCAGAATGCTCGCATGAGAGTGTTTCACCCAGGAGACCAGGTGATGTTATTGTTACCCAATTGCGAGAGTAAACTCCTGGCCAAATGGCAGGGCCCATTCGAAGTACTCCGCCGTACGGGTGATGTGGATTACGAGATCTCTCAACCAGGGTCCAGGAAGGGTAAACAAATTTACCATGTGAACTTGCTGAAACCCTGGAAGATGCAGCGGTCTCTATTCATCCACCCGGTGGAGGAGGAAATGGACTTGGGTCCTCAGCCTCCACGGGAGAACATTGTGAGTGGCGATAAAATCCCCATGGGTAAACAATTGTCCTCTGAACAAAAAGGGGACTTGTTAGCAATAATTACACAATTCCAGGATGTTTTTTCTGACTTACCAGGACAAACTAACTTAATTTCCCATGCAATCGAGACAGCACCTGGGGTAAAAGTACGTTCTCGTCCTTATAGGTTGCCTGAAAGTCGTAGGGCTCTGGTAGAGAAGGAGGTACAAGAAATGTTACACTTAGGAGTGATTGAGGAATCATGCAGTGAGTGGTGTAGTCCACTAATTATGGTCCCTAAACCCGATGGGAAGGTAAGATTTTGTGTGGACCTCCGAAAGGTCAATGCGGTATCCAAGTTTGACGCATATCCGATGCCAAGGGTGGACGAATTAATTGACGCCCTTGGTAACGCGGAATATATATCCACGTTGGACTTGACAAAAGGATACTGGCAAATACCCTTAGAGGAAAAGTCCAAATGCAAAACAGCCTTTGCCACTCCCATGGGTTTATACCAGTTTGTGACAATGCCATTTGGACTGCATGGAGCCCCAGCCACATTTCAGAGACTCATGGATAAGGTACTGAGGCCCCATAGGACTTATGCCGCAGCCTACCTAGATGACATTGTCATTTATAGTAAACACTGGCGGACCCATCTAAATAGGCTGAAAGCAGTCCTCAAATCTCTAAGAGAGGCAGGGCTCACAGCCAACCCTAAGAAATGTGCCTTGGGAAAAGCGGAAACCAAATACTTAGGGTATGCAGTGGGAGGTGGAAAAGTAAGGCCACTAGCCAACAAGGTAGCTGCCCTGAAAGAAGTTCCGACCCCCCCAAAAAAACGCAGGTACGCTCTCTGCTGGGTTTAGCAGGGTACTACCGGCGGTTCATCCCCAACTATTCGGAAGTGGCAGCCCCTTTAACGGACCTCACAAAAAAGTGTCCCCCTACACAAGTGGTATGGTCAAGGGATTGTCAGAGAGCCTTTGAGAACATAAAAAGGTGTCTATCAGAGGGTCCCATCCTTAGAAGCCCGGACTTCAACAGCCCTTTTATAGTGCAAACAGATGCATCAGAGATAGGGCTGGGGGAAGTGTTGTCACAACAGTTTGAGGGAGTTGAACATCCCATCCTTTTCCTGAGTAGGAAATTGTTCCCAAGGGAAAAAACTACTCAGTGATTGAGAAAGAGTGCCTCGCAGTAAAGTGGGCAATCGAGGCTTTGAGGCATTACCTGGCAGGAGTCCATTTTACTTTGGTGACGGATCATGCTCCACTGAAGTGGTTAAATAGCATGAAGGATTCCAATGCTAGAATGACTAGGTGGTATATGGCCCTCCAACCCTTCTCGTTTGAGATTCAGCATAGGCCTGGGAAAAGAGAACGCAAATGCTGACTTCTTTTCTAGAGATGGGGTGGATGGTCGGGCTTCAGCCGTGCGTAGCCCCAGCCACACACTAACAGGGGAGGCATGTGACAGGGTAAATAAAAGCCACCAGTTAAATGCCTGGAAAACCTATGTCTAGTCTGCAGAGCAGCACTGACTAGGTTAACTTCAGCTGGGAACCTCAGGACAATTAGTTGGATCCCAGCTGCCTAATCAAGGTGTGTTGAAACCCAGGCTGTAGACACATGGAGCCTGGCTGTTGATGAGAGAGGAGTAAGCTGCTAAAGTGATTCCTGAAAACAAGGTCTGAGTAGCAAAGTAGTGAAACTGTGAACTATCTGTCCCCTGCATAGAAAAAGGGAAGCTGCCTTATATATAAACTGTCTGCTAAAGAGAAACTGTTTTGTTCGGTTTGCTGAAGAAAAAGCGATTTTTGTTTGTTGCTGAAAAAGCGCTATTTTTGTTTTGTGTGCTGTATATTTTTCAAGGCAAAATAAAACAGCCTTGTCAAGAAACCCACGTGTGTAGTTGCATGTACCCTGCAACAGTCCCTCTTGAGCCAAGGGTTGTCTGGGGAGTCCCAAGTCACCTCCGATGAAAGGACTGGGGAAAGCTTGGACTTTGCTGAATGTTTCACATCCGATGATGGATCGGGAGGGGGGAGGTACACACGACAGGTGTCTGTCTCAAGTGAGTGCCCCAGTAGTATCCGGGTTAGTGTCACCAGTAGGCCAAAACGGTTGGGGTCCCAATCTAGATCCACTGGCACCTTGGGGATATCCTCAGGGGGAGAGTTGGAGGAGAGTGAGGGTCCCGTGCCGGCTCTGGCAGAGGTTAGGGAAACCAGATGGTGGGCACCCGGTTTCGAGGGGTATGAGGCCTGGCTCGACCGCACCAGGTTTATTCTCCGAAAAGAAGGGGTGGTGGACTACTGGTGGGCCCCAGGGGAATTTACGGAGGAAGGCCATCTGGAGGAACTGAGACTGCGATGGTATGACATCGGATCAGGGGTAGTGGATCCAAAGGGATCAAGTAGGTTGAGGGATCCTGCAGAGCCAGATGAACCCTTGTCATGGGTGCTGCCAGGAAGGGCAGGCAGCGCTAGACTCATTCGGACAAGCCGGGCCGAAAGGGCCATAGTGACCCGTTACAAAAACTCCACGGGTTTGAGTACCCCTATGTCCCTGAACCCCTCATGCAAGAAATAGAGGACCAGAGGGATGGGTGGCTAAGAGAGACCATAGAGGCGTGTGTTGTCAACAAAGTTGGTGGATGCACTGGGCGCCGGGCAGAAGAAAGGATTTCTCAACTCATGAGAGTATGGAGCATAGGGCGCAGTATATACATGCATAAAGTAGTGTATAGACCAGAGAGTGGGTTACCCCGGGAGTACAACGTGAGTGTAACCGACATGGCTGGCCAGGAAGTAAAGAAGCCAGACCCCAGGCACTATTAGGTAGATAGGATAGTGGGGTCTGATTAGGAACAGTGCCATCTGCTGGTCAGTGAGCATTGTAGAGTCATTATATCATGAAAACTGTATGATATAAATTTGTTGTGCATAATTATGTGTTATGTTTTGCAGTGCTTCCTGGAAGAAGGTACACCAAATTTAGGTCCCAGACGGGTCGTTGGGATTCACCAGGGGGAGAATGTAGCCATCCTATAAAATGGAATACAGTTTTCTCTCATGCTGGCAGTAAGCCTGGTAAGTTACAGGGTTGCCAGCATCAATCATGGAGGTTTGCCCTCACACCCTGGTGAGGTGCCATATGTATTCAAGGGGAGTGGTAACATGCTCTGAGTCGACCGTTAGTGACATCAGAGATGTGCATGTTCCTGAGGGATATAAGGCACAGCACTGCCCAAAGTTAGTGTTGAAGTGTGTTCTACAAGGCTGAGTTCAGAGCAGAAGGCCAAGGTGTTCACTAGTGAGTTAACTAGTGACACAGTTCTAACTCAAGGGCCAGCAGCAGCAAGGCTAGCCGGGCCTACACTGTGTCCAGGGACCTGGCACGGTTGGTGATCTCCCTGAGGGGAGAGGTGATCCAACTCCATTGGGAGGGCGGACCTTTGGAAGGGAAAGTACAGACAATGATCGGCTAAGCTGCTTGCTGTGAGGGGAAGCTTGCCCATACCAACTACAATAAAGATGCCCTTGATCAAAGAAACCCCAATGTGTGAGTGTAAAGTTACTCCACAGCGGAAGGCACCACCAAGAAGGAGTTCCTCATCAGAACCATCTCCTTGCGGACGCAGAGATCCTGATGAGGTGGAGGCGCTGCACTGTATGTAGGTAGGACTCTAGTACACTACCTCAGCTCAGTGTCTGGGTTGGCATTCCCCACACAACATCATGCGGGAGACTCAGGAGTCCTGTTGCCAACAGGTGCACCACCAGACACGACCATGTAATGGGAACTGGTTAGACCACATGGGCCAATGTGAGATTGGGTGGGTCAGTCAGGCCAGAAAATCCGTTACATATGTTTTATGCCATTGAGTCACATCTTATATTTAATTATATTGAGAGAAGTATTGTGTATATTAAATATAGGCATATAAAGGGTTAAACTTCCCAGCTTATAAATATTGAGCTTAAGTATCTGAACCGGAACCCTGATGAAGCCCACATAGTGAAACGCATTGGAGTCCCGTCTAAGAAAGGCGTTCTGCATGTGATGTCACCATTCTGCCTGTGACTTTGGAATGCTAGCATCACTTCGTGCCTGTATGCTTTTGTCCCTCATGTTAGTTAGTATAAGTATTTTATTGTTTGACATATTGGTACAATAAATACTGCACTATTGGACTCCAGTTCTCTCTTCCCACTAGTTTGAGCACTCACACTCTAATTCCACGTCATTACTAGGTTTCACATAAACCGGTCTTGTTTGAGTCTTCCAGAGGTTTGGCATCTTTACTTTATATATCAAACAGTCTTCTGTAACAATAACTAGTTTTGTATGGTATCAGATGCTAACTGCAGAGAAACATTGCTCAGAAGCACAAATGAAGAACAGTATAAAAGTTTTGTATCCTTGTTTATGTATGTGTGAAATTCTACTTGCAATAGTTTATTGTAAGGAGCACGTAAGATGGGACATACTAAAATGGTAATAGACATACTGTAATTGAACAATTGAGATGATTACAACTTATCTCCACATCACAAGATAGTTGTAACTTTATCAGGATGTATAGAACCCTCAGAGGTAATACGGAAACGCACAAAAGACAGGAGACCAAAATAAGTAAAAACTAAAAGGGTTTAATGTTACACTAAAGTAAATATCAGTGGGAAATCAAAAGGGAGTCTGCATAATGTGCAGAGCTACACCAAAAAGCTATGGTAGCTAGGGGAAAAAACAAAAAATCAGGGGGCAATTAGTGCAAAGGAAATAACAAGACAAAAACAAGAAGATACCTCTAGATCTATGGAACTAGAAGCCATATGAAAGAAAAACAGGGAAAGACGCAACACTAGGTATCTGATAATAAGCAGACAGCTGCCATGTAAGCAAAAAGCTAACAGACTGGGTGAGGTTTCATATCCAAACTGATACGACATACAGTAAATGGTTTAATCCAGCGGTGCTGGCCCCAGTATCCCCGCAATGTTAAATTCCACGTGGGATCCAAACAAAGCAGAGGGATAGCAGCACCCCATACCGGGACCTGTATCTCTGGAAGTAGGGGGTCCTGAGGCTGAACCCAACTTTGTTCAGCTCAGGAGCCCCCTGCTTATTCACACTATGAATAAAAATAAAATGTAAGCAGCTTCATTACCTTAGCAGCTATCCGCTAAATTAATATTTATTTGGGGGGGGGGTTGATACTAGTGTGCGGGAGCAAGGCTCTGAGCTAAACAAAGTTGATTTCAGTCTTAGGGATCCCTACTTCCCGAGATACAGGCCCAGTTATAGGTTGCCGGTATCTCCTCAATGTGAAAATTCCACGGTCACGTGACTCTGGATTTTTACATGGTGGGGATACCGGCACCCCATAACGGGGCCTGTATCTTGGGAAGTAGGGGGTCTCAGACCTGAAATCAATGCAGTTCAGCTCCGGAGACCCTCTGCTAGAATACTGTAGTGTTAGATTTTAAATAATACCCCCACGATCGCCTGTTCGAGGCATGCGGTTAGAGTGACTGATTCAGCCTATCACTTACTGCACGTCTCTCACAGACCGGTAGACCCTGGTAAGATTAACATAGCTGGGACCCCTGCTGTGTTAATCCGATGGGCCATTCGTCTGCCGAGGCAAATTTTGAGAGAAATTCGGGGAAATCTCGAAAACCAATTCAGTAAAGGATCGGATAACGGCCGCTGCATCTGTACACGTGATAGTGACCAATTAGATTTCATTTTTGGTTGATCGATTATACTAATATTGGACAGATGATTTGTAATGTTTTTAATGAATTTCAGATGAGAATGAGCATATTTTTTCTTTCAGCACAAAGATATTTTCATATCTGACGTTCATTCAGACATACTGTATGCTAACTTTAAAAAAAAAAAACAACTTTGGACTTAAACTGGGGTAATATGTAATATTTGACACACATACCACGCCCCACACACTAAGCAATAGCCCTTATTCAAAATGCTATGAAGCCTTTACCCTGTGCTGGAGAAGATTAGTCCCATTCATTTAAATAACGCTGAACCTCTCCATCACTGTGATGTGTACAGATATATACATGGAGTTCCATAAGGAAATCTGTGCTATGTAACTTGACATCCTACTCATCCATTCCTAAAATACTATGCTGCTTGTTCTGTGCGGAATTTAAGTGAGCTTAGATAGAAAATAGATACGTTTCTTTTCAGCAGCTACAGAATTTAATTAAATGTAATTCCATGCACAATTTACTAAGACAGACTGTTAGACAAAAGTATGCTAAAGACATGCTAAACGTCATGTAGAAACGAGAGTTTTGTAAAACCTCTGTCAATACAGATGGACCATTATTTACTGTCACATTTGTCTTTGTGGGGGGGTGGGGGGTTGTACAGTATTTGTATATCAATTTTATAGCACTTAAACAGCACTAAGTAAATCAAAAAGAAATAAATGCACAGGCACTGATGTGCGTACCACTTGTATTGTATTGTATGTCTTTATTTATATAGCGCCATTAATGTACATAGCGCTTCACAGTAGTAATACATGTGGTAATCAAATAAATAACAGATCATATAAATAACAGGTCATGGGAATAAGTGCTTCAGACATAAAAGTAACATTAAGGAAGAGGAGTCCCTGTCCCGAGGAGCTTACAGTCTAATTGGTAGGTAGGGAGAACGTACAGAAAGAGTAGGAGGGAGTTCTGGTAAGTGCGTCTGCAGGGGGCCAAGCTTTGTGTATCATGTGTTCAGAATATCCACAGTGCTATTCGTATGCTTCTTTAAGCAAGTGTCTTAAGGTGGGTCTTAAAGGTGGATAGAGAGGGTGCTAGTCGGGTACTGAGGGGAAGGGCATTCCAGAGGTGTGGGGCAGTCAGTGAAAAAGGTTTAAGGCGGGAGAGGGCTTTAGATACAAAGGGGGTAGAAAGAAGACATCCTTGAGAAGAACGCAAGAGTCTGGATGGTGCATAACGAGAAATTAGGGCTGAGATGTAAGGAGGGGCAACTTACATTCCTATAGATGGAAATGGAAGGGATGCAGAAAATAATAACGATTTATCATTCATATATGGTGCTAGCAGTGTATGTGGATATAGCATTTTGCAGGCACAATACTGTAAGTCCCTGCACTGTAAAGCAGGGGTGCGCAAAGTTTTAACCTGCGCCCCCCCCTGCCTGCTTACCTCACCCCCCCCCCCCCCAAACCTCCTTTTTTCCTGCGTCAAATGACGCCGTGGGGTCATGTGACATCACGTTGCCATGGCAACGCGCCGTCACGTGACCCCCACAGCGTCATTTGATGCCGGTTACCATGGTGATATGTCGCCAAAGACCAGGTAGGACCTGCAGAGGCCTCGGACTGAACCCCCCTGCATTTCATTTAAATGCCTTGGGGAGAACGCGGGACCTCTGTAGCCACCACGCCCCCCCTGGAAATTCTCCGGTCCCCCACGGGAGGCACACCCCCCACTTTGCACACCCCTGCTGTGGAGCATACAATGTAATTAGGGTGCCTGAGGCACAGGGTAACAGTGACTTACCTAAGATCAGAAAAAGCAGGGACTGGGTTCAAACCAGGATCCCCAGCTTCAAAGACAGTGACATTACCGCTAAGCTTCTCTTTCAGCCCTTCAGAAAAGAAGTAATACACCATTCTTTTACTAAAATCTATATTTCTATCACATTATCGCCTTTTGCGTTTCCCCTGTTCAATATTCGCTTACTTACAGTATGCTGCCAATCTTAAAATACCTTTTTTTGCAGTTCCTCCTGAGTTTTGCAGAATGGTTTTTAACTTGAAATCTCCTCTGTCAAACTGCTCAGTGCAAGTTCTAAAATTGTTTACAAAGAACAAAAAAAATCCAATGGCAATTTTACTAAAGGAGGAGTCATGTGTTTTTGTGAGTTGTCCTGGGCTTCCTGCCAATTGAACACAGAGGAAAGAATTAACTGTGAATGTTTCCTACTCAAGAGAAATAAAATTGACTGGGAGTGTATGTTCTGATTGTAAATTATGCCATACATTATTTGTGTTTTAAATCAACATAGAACCAATTATAGAACCCTTATTATCTTTGAAATCGTTATTTCATATAGTTATGTGTTTTTATATAGAACAGAAAACCAGGCGCTTACCTTAAGCTCTAAATCAAAAATGGAAATGAAATTAAATAAATATTTTTACCAACAAAATAAGGTCTCTCTATGCAATGAAAGATGACCTGGGAGTCCCTTCTGCTTCAACCCCAAATAGGGACCATCCAAGACCCTTAGTACAATAGGAGAAATGGAAAACAGGGGGAGCAAGGGGTTAACACAATCAAGATGACTGGAAAAACAATCGTAGATGAAAAACCCAAAAGAAGGCTGAGCCTCTTGAGGGAGGGGGGGGGGGGATGAGGAATTATAAATAATAATTCAATACTTACACGGCCAAGTGTAAGTACAGATACTAAAATGGTATCTGTGGGGTTCCACACCCATCCACATCGATCACCAGCACTAGATGCAGATATTCTCTCGAGCAGAATTCCAGCAGAGAGTTCCCTCTGTGTTGCCCGTGAATGGCCCGGTTCCTGCCCAGTATGGTGGTTTAGATATAAGGTAAGTGAGGCAATTGTGTCAGCATACAGATCCACGGATTTATTAGAGTATAATAATAGCAGGGTGAGGCGTCCTGTGTCGCAGATGACGCTGTCTCCGCGTCCGGAATACAGGAAGATGGAAGCACTATGTGCAACTGCGACCGCGTCAGTGTGAAGCGGTCGCAGTTGCACATAGTGCGTCCATCTTCCTGTATTCCGGACGCGGCGACAGCGTCATCTGCGACACAGGACGCCTCACCCTGCTACGGCAGTTAACCTGGGACTTGTTTTATGTGAGTGCTTTGTGAGTTATTATACTCTAATAAATCCGTGGATCTGTATGCTGACACAATTGCCTCACTTACCTTATATCTAAACCATCATACTGGGGCGGAACCGGGCCATTCACGGGCAACACAGAGGGAACTCTCTGCTGGAATTCTGCTCGAGTGAATATCTGCATCTAGTGCTGGTGATCGATGTGGATGGGTGTGAAACCCCACAGATACCATTTTAGTATCTGTACTTACACTTGGCCGTGTAAGTATTGAATTATTATTTATAATTCCTCATCCCCCCCCCCCTCCCTCAAGAGGCTCAGCCTTCTTTTGGGTTTTTCATCTACGATTGTTTTTCCAGTCATCTTGATTGTGTTAACCCCTTGCTCCCCCTGTTTTCCATTTCTCCAGTTATGTGTTTTTGTATATATGTAAGCTCCCTATTATTACACATTAGTATTACTTTTTAGGTTTACTAAAAACATTGAAATCGCTGCGATCGGATAGGTCTAGTGAGCTTTTATCCAGTCTTAGGGCCTCATGCAGTAAGCGTTGATAAGGGAAATATGGCCATTTTATAGCCAAAATTGGGTTTGAGATTCAGTAAGCGCCGATAAGTGTTTCATATCGCCAGGTTTCGGAGCCGATAATTTGGTTATGGCCAGTCGGCTGCCGATAAGCCTGTTTTCGACACTGATCGCCACTTTTTTAAATCGGCTGGATTCAACAAAAAAAAACAGCTTATCGGGGCTGATCGGCACTACGAAATTGAGATGTTATGGCCGATTTCTCCCGCCAACTAAAGTTGGCAGTTTGGACGGGAGAACGATCGCTAAGGCTGCCGGAACGGCACTTAGAAAAAAAAAATCTTCTGTACATCAATGGAAGTCAATGGAGCGGGGACGTATAACAGTATAGTACTGTTTACGTTTCATTGCTCACAATACAAACGTCATTTGCATTACAGTGTGGGGGCATTCCCTGCATTGTGTCACAGCTGACGTGTATTATTTGCATAACATTATACTTTTACATGTTTGCAGCATTTGCGGCTCACATTACTCATCATGTGATGATGTGTCAAGGGAAAATACTATACTCCACTCTTAAAGGAGAACCTCACATCATATCACACATTTTACTGAACTGAGCGACAATTATTTACATGATGTTACACATGTCACACATGTCACACATTCACCGTATATTCATCTTCCTTTACATTACACAATGCTTGTAATGTGTCACGCATCTTTAAACCTTCATGTACATCTGTCTTCTCATGTTTACATCTAGGTTTGGGTCCTCCCTATTTTCATGACGTCACTTATTGGATGCTCAATCACATTGCATGTTTACATTGTAACCGTAGCATTACAAGCACTTCAACCTAACTTATACACACATGTACAGTAATTCATCATTGGGACACCTTGTAAACTCATTCTATACCAACTATCCTCATTACAGAAATGCATGCATATGCACACGACTATTCATTGTTGCCAACATTTGACAATAACATGGATAATTACACATGTTACACAAAACTTTTCCCACGTCAATCTCAGCCTTTTTGTCTCATTACATGACTGACTCTTGCGTTCAGAAGTTTTACATGCATTGCACATGCAACTATTTATTTGCAAGCAATCTTTGTACAAAGCTTCACCTCACATCATTGGCAAATATCATCATTCCCTGCAGAATACACACAACAAATACTTATAACAACAACTACACACAGCTTGCCACACAAGTACTTTATTATGTTAATGTAACACCTTGCATTTTACTATGTCACCTGACATCATCACATACCTATTTAAAGGACGCCCATTACCTGCTCATTCACAGCTACTCATTTCAAAATGTTGAGATTGTTTAGGAGACGCAGGAACATTCTTTTCTATGACATGCTTGCTGATCAAGAGAATGATATAGGGCAAGGAAGGGACACACCGAGGGACAGTGACAGGGACAGTGACAGGGACAGTGACGCGGATACGACAGGGACAGGGAGAGGGACAGGCCGAGGGACAGGTAGAGGGACAGGAGATCAGAGGAGAAGACAGAGGAGACAACTTGTGCCTCGTCCGCGTCTGTACAGGGAGAGAACCCTGTTAGATGGGATGAGTGAGGAGGAGATTGTTAGTCGCTATCGTTTGAGTTCAGCAGCAATCTTATCTCTTTATCAGGAGATAAGGGGAGATTTAGATTTTTTCACAGCCAGAGGTCGTGCAGTCCCTGGGCTTGTTAAAATGCTGTGCTCATTACATTATCTTGCTTCCGCGTCATACCAGACAACTGTGGGCATAGTGGGCGGGGTCTCGCAATCTACATTCTCGCGGGCCTTAACCCAGTTTCTCTATGCACTCAATAGACGCGCTAGGAATTATATTCATTTTCCTACAGAGGCAACAGAGTGGCTGGAAGTCAGGACTGGCTTTTATAATATAGCAGGGATACCATCTGTGCTGGGTGCAATCGATTGCACACATGTTGCTTTGATTGCACCTAGTCAGAGTGAGCATGTGTACCGCAATCGGAAGCACTACCATTCACTCAATGTACAGGTGGTATGTGATGCCACGATGAGGATAATGCATGTGGTACCCAAGTTCCCTGGTTCCAGTCACGATTCCTCTATCCTGAGGAGCTCTTCAGTCTTCCATGCGTTCGAAGAGGGACATTTTGAACCTGGTTGGCTGCTGGGTGAGTACACATTTACATGTTCTAACACAAAACACATTTGTATTTAGGAATGTTGGCATTGTACAATTTGATCACTAATGTCAGCTTACTGCACCGACACACTTTATTCGAGCAAATACCCAGTATGTACCTGGCAGATACCTGGAATGCGCCGCTCCTCACCTCTAACAAGCCCCGTTGTGTTTGCCTTCCCAGCCTGGGTTCATGCCTGGCTGACGGGCGGCTGATCTGTTAAATGATAATGTTTAGGATTTAATAGGCTGCAATGCTTCGCGTGTCTACCAGATGGCATAAATTCATGAATTGTAATGCAGTATATATATATATATACTGTGCAGTATTGCAGCCAGCGGGAATAAAATGCTTCAATCCCTGCCTGGAAAATACCTCAATGCACTCGGGCAGAAAACAGTCACAAACCTCAATACACCCGGGTATACCCGAATTCGTGGGACTAGCCGAGCTCGGATAAAGTGTGTCGCCAGTGTATGTGTGCTCCATTCATTATAGGTGACTCAGGATACGGAATTAGGCCGTGGCTCTTGACTCCGGTGCTAAACCCTCAAACTGAAGCAGAGGAGAGGTACAATGCAGCCCATATATCTACAAGATCTGTTATAGAGAGGACATTTGGCCTACTCAAGACCAGGTTTAGGTGTCTGGACAGAACTGGTGGGGCTCTTCTATACAAGCCTCAAAAAGTGTCTGATATTATCCTTGCCTGTTGCATTTTGCACAATGTTGCACTCAGGCACAATGTACAGTCAGACCTAGCTGAGGCTTTGGTAGACGAGCATCCCACCCATGTAGCTGCTGAAAATGAACAAACAGCCAGTGGTGGCCAGACTCTCATCAATTCATTTTTTTCTTGTAAGTACAAACAGATATGTTCCAAGTTATACTTTTATAGTTACATTATGTTATCTTAACAAGAATATTTTTTTATATACCCTTCTGGTAGGACACAGATGAATATGGGTTGCACACCTTTCTTTTCTCTGCTGTGTGCACAAAGGGATGTGGCACCGGTATGTTATTGTTGCACAGGTTATAGAATCCCTCTTCAATTGTACTTTAGTTGTGTGTATGTGAATACAACTTGGGTAACAAAGCAATAATATTTTAGCATTGTGTT
Organism: Ascaphus truei; assembly: GCF_040206685.1. NCBI lineage: Eukaryota > Metazoa > Chordata > Amphibia > Anura > Ascaphidae > Ascaphus > Ascaphus truei. The sequence goes on from NC_134488.1 coordinate 90,740,118, forward strand.
ATTCCTTATGCTAAGACAAAACACATATTATGCCCATACTCATTCATGCTTCTAGTATGCTTACATACAATGTTATTGGTGCAGTGTAACATGTACATCCAGATGATGTGTACACCAGGCTGATTTACATTTTGAATGTCATTAAATATACATGGTGTTGCACATTTAACACCAAATACACACTTTGATGTGTTCTTTACGGTACTGAAGATGGCATGTCAATGTTTGCAAGTTATATATTGTTCCTTTGCATTATAGGTATATTTGCAGTATGACTGATCATGGTATGTATATTTGCTGACATCTCTCATAAGATGTGGCTACCTCAATCTTCCTATAATTATTTGAACTAAAAACCCAACATATTGGTTTAAACACAAATGTTACATATATGTACTTTCTGTATCATGTATATGCATTTAGCTACTCTTGAGGTTTCATGTGCATTGTATTACAAAATGATTACTCACATTTCATCACATTTTATGTATGTTTCCTTATAATTTCCATTAATGTAATATAGAGGTGTTTGGAGAAAAGGGGATAACTGTACTTATTTGTTTACTTACGGGAGCACATTCATCACTAGCATAGACACACTTTTTAAGACAACTGTTTGTGTCTCTATCAATTGGTGTAGGATCCATGTATAACACCGACAAATGATAACACCAGCTTTATTATGGTAGCTTATATCATCATATTGACTATACTATGTATTTTTAAACGATTAATAAACACCGTAAACTATAGTTAGTTAGGTTAATGAAATATACACAGAAACGTACTTCATAACATGATGGTGATGTCATATTCAGAACATCATGCATTGGAGGGGACCATAACATCTGGCCAGTAACATTATTTGCTACAGTCCCAAACCATTTTATCTACATACCCATGTAACAAGAGATTTTAAATATAAATGGCTACTTGGTTGTAAGTGTCCTTTACATTGGGAGAAGGAGTGGCTCAGTGAGTAAAGACACACACTGGCACTGATAGTTTGAAGCAGGGGAGTCTGGTTCAATTCCCGGTGTGGGCTCCTTGTGACCTTGGCCAAGTCACTTTATCTCCCTGTGCCTCATGCGGCAAAAAAACATTTGTACGTTCCACGGGCCAGGGACCTCAGGCTGAAACATGTGTCTGTAAATCGCTGCGTACAACTAGCAGCCCTATACATGAACATGCTCATATTATTATTATTATTATTGTTACATAGTTTCGACAGTCATACGTTCCATTACACAATAGAATACACAAATGTGTTAGCAGAGTGGGAATGGTTGTTATATAAAAAACACACCATGTCATAAAATGTTAGTAGTCATTAAAGAACACTCAAGAAAAATTCAAGAGGCACTATTTTGCAACATCATTATGTTAATTAAGTGCTTATGCAATATAGGCATAAGGGTATCACTTTTTTAATTGTTTGTTAATAAGCGCTGCAAGCAATATAAAATTAGTTCCATATGTAGTATAGTAGTCGGTGGCTCCTCCTCACAATCATCTCATATAAAGGTAGACTCTTCTGAAATCATACATTGATCCGATTGTATCTTCCCCGACATCTCTGAAATACAGCAAACACATGATGGTCAAATATGGCACCTTACTATATATGTATCCGTGACAACGCGTTACACAGCTCTATATGATTGTGTACATACACACGTCACTCATTTATATGTTACAACTACAAGTGTACATCAGTATGTAATTTTTATTATCATTTGTAGCAGCCATAACTATGTATATGAAGTGAACGTTGCCTGTATACTGAAAAATGTGCGCGCACATCTTAGTGTGCGCACGCACTTCACGCTTGGCTCCACTAACTGTTAGCGCATGCGCAAAACAAAGCGAACGTTGTGCGTTCAATACATGTAGAAAATACCAGTAAACATAACATCTTTATTTCAAATACAATGAAGATGAAACTAAAATCATTCTAAACGAGTACATCTGTATTCTTTTAAACCAGACGTGTTTGGACAGAAAGGACGGGCGATAACACAATGCGCAAATGCAATACGTGTGACGTCATGTTAAGCCAGCGTGAAACGCACGCTAACACTCCTCCCACTCAATTAACATTCGGCTAACGCCCAGGGTACGCCTACAAACACTGAGCCGCACGCATCACACACTGAAGTTACCGTTACTATAACAAAACATGACAGCCAATAGGCTTTGAGGCGCGCACGTCGCTTGGGGGCGGGACTTACATCCGTAATCCTTTTTAAGGACGCCTTGGCCCATGACAAGGGTCCCACGTCATACGTGGTGGACCCGGTTTTCAATGTTGTAGATGTTGCATGATAACAAAACAGGTATGTGTTAGAGTTATGGAAAAATGTTGCTAATATGTTTAAAGGGATAGGAAAGTACGTATATTTATTCCGTCAGCAATGTGTACTACTCTTTCAGGTTCTACTATATTGTATTAGGAAACAATTTGTTTGTGATCGCTACATGTTATGCAGTCTGCAATGTTACGCTGTATCCACGCATTGAAAGTGAAAATGGTGGTTACAAAAAAAATTTAAATTTAAACGCAGAGTCAACGCATAACGATTGTTATATTTACCATTCTTCTAGAATTAACTCTTCGCCTGGCTGCAACTGGTCGCTCCAGAAATGCAAGGCATTTTCATCCACGCTTGACCCAACCGCTGAATCCAGTATGACACATATCTCCTCCAGGAAGCGCTCATAGGAATCGCCACTGCTTTCTTCAAATAATTGGTCGGGAGGTAGGTTCATTTCTTCGGGTTCCCATTCCAATGCATTTTCAGCTGAAAGGCTTGGTACATAATCATAGTACTTTTGTTCTTGTACAATGTGGGTTTCAGGAATGGAGGCTGCAGATATTGCAGCACGTATCGATTCAAACGGATCAGTAGTAGCGGATACATTGCTATTGCCATTAGGAATAAATATGCCTTTCACGACAATATAAGTGCCGTCTTTCAGGAGAAATTGTTTTTCCTGGGCAATCTTCCAGAAACCATAGGTGTGTTGTAGCTTATCCTGGTCACGTTCAAAAAAGTCATTACTTGATAAAGTGAATCTTATTGAGGAATTAAAATTCCGTGCATGCTTACGGTCTTGGTAATAAGGATATTTTGCTCGAATGAAATCATCGATTTGGCGTGTGCTTGCTTTCTGTCCGCGACTGTTCAAGATGGCTTCACAGATCATGTACTTATACCCTAAAAGGGGATTAATATTGGTAACGAATTCATCAGCCATGTCTGAGTAGCACAAAAGCTGTGTGCAGGTCTGTGTTATTTGCTCATCAAAATGAATGTGCTGAATGGCTAACAAACTCCTGTTTTTCCTTGTCAAGGTCATCAAAACTAACTACTTTGACTCCTTATTTCAAACGCCAATTGGATTTGTAAATCTAATTGGGTTAACAGTTGTTTTTTCCCCGCTTACATTTCTGTGTGTATGTGAAAGTCTGGTTAACTCCCTGTCTGCATGAGTTTAAATACGTGTGTATATATATATATATATAAATATATCTCTCTTATAAAAATATATATATATTTATATATTATATATTTTTTTTTTTAATATTGCAGGAGTACACACAACATTGATGGCAGTAAGTATACCTTGTATGAAACCTATTTAAATGGTGAGAAACATGATTGAATGAAGTAATAAACATTTGTTTAAGCACAATACTGTTAGAGTCTCATACTTAGGATATTTCTCAAACATTAGGCCTGTATTATTAAAATAGTGTGCTTTCACAAGGAAGCATGAAGTGTATTAGTTTGTAAAATACATGTATACCAGTTTATATAGTACTATATATATATATATATATATATATATATATATATATACACACACACACACACTGTGTGTGTGTGTGTGTGTGTGTGTGTGTGTGTGTGTGTGTGTGTGTGTATATATATTATTATACATTCTGAGATGTTATTGAAACAAGAACACACAAATGATTAAAGGACAACATTAGAATGCCCAAGCAAGGCAAAGGTAAGTAATAATTTACACATAATCCTGCTGTACACGTACAAGAAAGATGTTTGCAGTTACTTAGGTGTTTTTATAATTGCATGTGACTAATATGCATATGCAATTCTTACATCAATTAACACACCCAAATGCAATGTTTTGCTGCAAAGTCAATGGCAGCTTCTCTAAACTTTGCAACTGGTTCCAGGTGGACCATTACTGAACAGACGATTAATACATAAATATTTATAACACTATTCATTAATTGAGTGTTAACATTTCCAAAACTTCACGTGTACAAGAACATAGTTGAAAGTTTGGAAACAACACAGTCTTCAGCATACATACAATATTAATTAGATAATGTGAAGTCAACAAAACAAGGGCAGAGACATATTGAGTGAATTATAACATTTATTTTTTTTGTTCCTTTTGTGAGCGAGTAACAGGCCTGCTTGTTGTCTCTTGCATTTTTTTTTTTCGTTTGCCACCAACTTTCGCCACAACAGAGCCACTTTGAGTGGCCTCTGGCACTTCACGGGCAGGGCTTATGGGCAGTGACTCACCTACAGGGCTTGTGGGCAGTGACTCACCTACAGGGCTTTTGGGCAGTGACTCACTTACAGGGCTTGTGGGCAGTGACTCACCTACAGGGCTTTTGGGCAGTGACTGTTCACCAACAGGGCTTGTGGGCAGTGACACATGTGAGCAAGTTGGTACACCGTGCACAACACATGGTTGGTCCGTTTCATCTTTCCTGGTCAGTACTAACTGCTTGTGCTGTTGTGTTTTTGTGGCCTCCTTTGTAGGTGTCAGCTGGTGATGTAGTACAGATGGCAGCGGTAGGATGTCGTCAGGAACCTGCACACCAATGTGTGCTACTTGACCGGTAACATTGGGACCTGGTGACTGAAGATCAGATGAATGTGGTGAGAAGTGGCCAGCATGTAATGATCCAGCCTGTGAGGTGTTGAATTGGGGTACATTAGTCATTCTCCAGTAATTAGCTTGGGTTTGCTGAACAACTAATGCTTCGAATGAGGTGTTGATTTTTTGCAACTGTTTAGGCACTTCAATGAAGACTCTGTGGAGATGTGCCAATTGTGATACTGTTTCTTCCTGCAGTCCAATCATCCTTTCCAGCACTGTCATCATGTCTGAATGGCGACGATTTTCTGCGTCCACTATTTTTCCCTCTGAAGCTACAATTGCATCGTATGTGGAAGTTGATGGACGATTTGGCGGTACAACAGTTTCTATTGGCACCTCTTCATGGTCACTTGATTGTATTTCAGTCTCTTCTGCGGCGTCATCCTCATCATCCTCATCATCCTCATCACCATGATGTTCTAAAAAGAAATGTACACATTATTAAATGGCATGTTAATGTATGCTGTGTTACTATGTAATTGTACTGTGTCCTAAGTAACACCTAACATGTTAGCATACGTTTTATAACCTCACATTAAAAACTACCTTGACTTACGAATAATGTTTGGACTCAGTATGAAATATGAATGAATGAAAAGTTGCTCTAAACTCAGAAGTCCTACATGATAGTTCACATCACTAACACAATACATGTTGCCTTACACTTAATTTTCACTGACACTAAGTAATCCTATTTAAAGAAGATGTGCAAAACAAATAATGAACATGACAACATAACATATAGAAGAGCACATATTATATGGCCACCAACTGATACACTCACCTTGTAGTTGTGTTGAGCTGGCTGACCCAGGTGAAGACACTTGTTCCATCTCAGGTGACACATGTCCTCCAGGGGCAACTATATATAACAATAACATAAGTTTGACATTTACATGTGTAAATATTGAACAAACACTTATTGTATGTTCTGTATTTATGATTAACTAACAACATCAGTTCCTTAACCGAAAATGTGTGTGAAAGTGAACATAAATAGTTGTAATAACACTGTACATGCCTGTGTACTTAGAAGTTTTGAGTTCCCTAACATACAACATACTATGTTTCTGCAGTAATGCGTGAGGATAAATAGATTAAATTTGTACCTTAAAATCATATGTTGTGTAGTGATATCAGTATCATAATGTACATAACTATCATGAGATGACCATTCACAATGGTTATCATGAAGGTGGTCATATTGCAAAAAGTGTTGTTTTTGGTAGAGGATATGTGTGGTACATTAATCGAAGATGTGGCACACCTGAATGTGGCTGTGACTCAACAAGACAACACATGCAGTGTGTGATAATGTGTCTTTGATAGTAGTTCAACTATAGATATGAGTGAACTAATGTGTGACGTACGCTTTGATAAGTAATGAGTTGTTGGGGCATTTAGTAGCTAAAGTGAAGCTTTCAAATGAGTGTGATTAACTTCAGTTGTGCTAGTCAGGTTGTAATAACGGTATTCCCTTCCCCAAAAAGCCTAATTACTTGAAACAGGTGAAAATGGTGTGAACTAAGTTGACCCTAAAATGAGGCTGCAATTAGTGTGTGTGCTGAACCCCACCCCCTCTGTTGAAGTGTATGCTGTGATGAGATATTAATTGCAGCTGCTTTAACACAATGGTAGATGAGCTAAATAGTCGTGTGCAGTTTTTAAGTTATGAAAACAATGACATAAAATATGATACGTGTGCCTCATTATGCTGTCTGTATATGAGTTAAAGCAAAAATGGACCTTTTCATAAACAACTATAGATGTGTTAGTGCAAGTGATGTTTGTAGGCCGTTGCATGCAATATATTTGATGCATGCTTAAAATAGGCAGTAATGTCATGTTTGTCGGAGTAAAATAAATAAAATACACAATAATATTCTACATATTTCTGTTCTGTACCTGTAGCTAGTAATAATTTCTGATTAACATGTGTTACACATGTGTACTACCCTGTTGTTCCCCATCTTCGCCCACCATCAATTGCTTCCACTGCAGCTATGCATTTTGGGAATTCACATGTAAATGAGCACGCAATGGCACGTGCTATATTAGTTACTGCTTTTAGTAGGACTACTACATATATGTCTATTTTGAGATATATATATATACAGAATCAGACATATACATATATAGATGCAGGTATGCTTATATTGTGAAGACAGTATAAAAAGCAGTGTAAATATGCAAAATAAGTGTAAGCAACGACACGCCTAGTACAGTAATATTTATCACCTGCTGGAAATTGTGACGGATAAATTCCAATGTCACGGTCACCAGCCAAGCCTTCCACGACGACGGTAAGTAATTTTGGCCGAAGCAGCTCCTCCAATGGAGTCAATATGAGACGTTGTGGTGTGGGCCCACCTCCAGTGCCAGTAGCATGCACGCGTTGGTCTTGTATTTTCTTTTTCAATTTGGACCTAATATCATCAAATCTTTTCCGACAATGATACTTGTCCCTGACACGATTCCCACAGGCATTGACACCAATGACTATTGTGTCCCACATTTCTTTTTTGCTTGCTGCACTTGTCCGCCCTTGAAAAACATATAAAAGATATGAGGTGAATTAATAATAATATAAGCACCAGTTTCCTACACTGCTAGCTGTTCCAAGAGATAGCAAACATGCTGTTTTATGTGTAATATGTGAAGCACATGAGCATTCACTACTAAACCTATACATGTAAGCAAGGTTGCATTCATATTGTATGCAGTTCTGGCAAATTGACCGCCTGTGTTTATTTGTCCTTGTAAGGCATGATAAAAAGCTGTGTTTCCAGACTAATGAACATAGAAAGATATTGTGTACCCATATTTGCATATGAACAAAACTCAGATGACCTAGGATCACATGTATTTGAATAATAAATGTAAAGGTACACTTACCTACTAAATGTCCATAGATACTGTCATAGTGCTCCAGAATGCCAGTGACAAGAGCTGTATTTTCCTGGTCATTGAAGCGAGGATTACGTGGCTTCTCCACACGTTTCTTCCGAGCAGGTTTAGGGTCAGAGCTTGGCTGGTGCTGACTGGACTCTCCTTCTTCCAATGGAAGAGCCTCCAAAAGCTGGCCACCAGCAAGCACGCCACCACCATCCACCCCATCAGCAACTGCGCCACCAGCAGCACTCCCAGCACCAGCACTCCCACTCCTAGCACCAGCACTCACACTCCTAGCACCAGCACTCACACTCCTAGCACCAGCACTCCCAGCACCAGCACTCCCACTCACAGCAACAGCACTCCCACTCCCAACAACAGCACTCCCACTCCCAGCAACACCACTCGCAGCACCAGCACTCCCACTCCCAACAACAGCACTCCCACTCCCAGCAACAGCACTCCCACTCCCAGCAACACCACTCGCAGCACCAGCACTCCCACTCCCAGCAACAGCACTCCCACTCTCAGCAACACCACTCGGTGCACCAGCAACATCACTCCCCTGAACAGAACGTTCACTCCGACGCGTACTCGCACGAGTAGCAGTCCCACTCCCACCAGCATCACTATTCCCACGCTTTGCGGGCATACTTCCAGCACTCACAAAAAACTGACAAGAAATGTACAGGCAATCACACGAACCACTTCCACATATAAAACAAGACAAAGATGTAAACAAAACAACAAAGGACAAAGCTCACCCAATACACAACAAGTCTCTCAGTCAATATGCAAATCTTCAATCGTCCAGCTCTGTGCGTCTCTCTCTCTCTCACTCCCAACAACACAGAGAATGATTAGCAGTACACGTTGCCTTTAAATATGGCGCGCAATCAAATACATGCTTGTTTCGCCTGATTCAGCAAGATTTGTGATTGTGCAACCTAACAGCACCCCGCCACGCACGCCGATACACCTGTGTGTGATCGGCTCATCATCGTGAGAGTGGTCGGATTTGTTTTCGGCTTGATTTTGAATGTATTCGGCACTTACTGCATACGGAGAGGGAAAAACGCCAATAACATGACTAATCGATAAGCTTGCCGATTTCACATAATCGTCGCTTACTGCATGAGGCCCTTAACCTGCATTCAATTATATATTATTCTTCAATACTTTTAATATATAGGTGAACCTTCTTTGTTGGAGTTTTGATGAGAAAAATCTCTTGGCTAGTAATGAAAAATCGTGACGGAAGTGATGTCACGCCACTGACGTGCGCATGCGTACAAGTGGCTGTGGACCTCTGCGCATGTGCACCACAGGCCGCGGGCCTCCACGCATGAGCACAAGGGGAACAGACACAGACATCCCTCCCCCCCTACCTATTATATGGAGCCTGCTGTTCACCATACACAAAATATATTTATCAGGAAATACATCAAGACACTCTATGAATATGAAGTTAGAGTGCATTTCACACTAGGAAAAGATGTTGCAATGCATAAAATGACAATCGAAAGTAGAATGAATTGCAGGGTCTTGGGGCAGTAAAAGGGGTTATTAGTAATTAAACATGTCAAATATAAATCAAGAAACTAATGTAATCTTTATGTAAACTGGCATTGATTAATATATTTATTGATAAAATATTTTACCAGGAAAGATAAACTGAGATCACCAGTCAGAGTGGCTTAGAAAAATCAGTGGTACTGTCACGGATTGCTGGGATTTTGTTTGTACTGTCACGAATTGACTGAAATAAAACAAATTAAACATTAGGGCACAGTTTTTTTTTTTTTTTTCAAATCCCCTTTTTATTTAAAAATGAAAGTGGAACTGTTGGTGTGCACATTTAAAAAATGGTGGTACTTTAGGTCTGCACATAAAAAAAGTTGTGTGTGCTGAGCATGCGCGCTCTAAATCAAACTTCTTTGCGTTTTGTCACTGAAATTGTGTTTTGATTTTTATGATTTTGTTACGGTGTGCTGCCCGCAGACCAGACCCGTCCCTACCACTGAGGTGGAACGTAAGTATACATGCACCCGCAGCAGATGGAGCGTGTCCGGAGTGTGGTATTTGCATTGCCAGGCCAGGAGACTATTGCTTTAGTACTTGCCAGTTCCGGAGGATAGAAGAGCCGTGGTGGTTGCAGAGATCAGGGAGTAGAGAGATCCGGGAGGTCGAGGTACAAACCGGGTTCGAGGGACTTGAGAAGCAGCGTAGTCAGGAGGAAGCCGGGGTCAGAACCTGAGTAGCACTGTAACGAAGAGACAACCAAAGTACACATCCACTAGCAAAGACTATGCAGAGCGATGTGCAGCAGGGAGAATGGGGATTATAAAGGTGGGCTGACCAATGGAAGGTGGAGGCAGGGCTGGAGGAGTGTGTGGAGCAGCACTGGATAGGTTGTGCTGATGAGGGTATGTTGAGAACAGCTGACAGGCAGGGGAGTGTGCTCGTGAGCCGTGTGATTGTCGGGGGCGTGGTCTAAGCCCCAGAGGGGTGAATAAATTATGAGTGCCTGGCACGCGCTCTGTAAGGCTGGTGAGCGCGCGTGCAGGTCTAATGGCAGCCGCATGTTTACCCGCTGCGTGCGGAGCAGCGGCTGCCCAGCGGGGGTACCGACGGAGGGGGACTGGAACGGAGACAACGGGGGCCACGGGTGGTAATGGAGGGTCACGCTGCGACCTCTGATTCCTTACAGATTTACATTGAATGACACTTTTGAGAGTAACAGCATTTAGATACTTTAAAACCCAAAATATATGTATCTTATTTTAGTTATCATGTCAATGATATCATGTATTCCAAGTGATAATATGGAAATTTCAACACAAAAATAAATGAAATTAATTATACTCAAATCTTTCATTGAATTAAAAACCATCACCATCGCAAAATACAATTTCTGTGACAAAACACAAAAAAGGTTTCACTTACAATGCGCATGCTCAGCACACACACAACCTTTTTTTTTTTTTAAATTGCAGGAACTGCACTAGATCTGCACCAATGACATGTTGATTCAAAATGTGTGTTCTGGTGCACTTAGAGATGTACTGTACTTTACTACGTGAAAGTAAAATGTTTATGTGAGACATCATATGATTTAAGGAAACAATAGAGCCATTATTTTTAAATAAGTGCTTTCATACTGTACTTGTATTTTGTGAAAAATAAATGTTTGGCTTTTTAATGGAAATTCAAGCATATCAAAGATAGATAGATGTAATCCCTCTTTACCCGCCTCGAAAAGAGTGCTACATCGAGGTGTCTTATTTACAGTGTTGTCCGGAGCTCAAGAAGAACAAGGTACAGAGTAATTTGCATGAGCAAAGCCAGGGAGAAATCCATAAGCAGCTGCTGGCAATGAGGGCCCAAGAGAGACTGACTTCCTGTCGGGAACTGAGGGCAGGAATTGCCAGGAAGCAAGATGATCACACGGTAGCTTCAGACGTGTGAGGCACGTCCTATTGGCAGCCATCTTACCTATCCAGACAGATATCTTATAGTGTGTGTGGGGGGATTACTGCTCTGCCGTGTGCGTGCGCATGTGTGCGTTCTTTGGCTGTCCTGTGTCTGTATCAGCAGAAGAGAGATGGGGGGAGAGAATTACAGAGAAAGGGGTGGTGAGAATGACATAGAGGGGGAGAAGAGAATGACAGACAGCAGGGGGGTGTTCAGAATGACAGGGAGGGGGGGGAGAATGTTAGAGAGAGGTGGGGAGAGAATGAAAGAGAGGGGGGGAGAAAATGACACAGAAGGGGAGAATGACAGAGAGAGGGGAGGGAGAATAACATGCGGGGGGAGAAAATAACAGAGGGGGGAGAGAATTACAGAGAAAGGGGTGGTAATAATGAGAGAGAGGGTGAGAGAATGACAGAGATAGGGGCAGAGAATGAGGGGAGAGAGAATGACTGGGACAGGGGGGAGTGTGTATAAATTAATCTATTATACATAACATTTAACATTTTCAGTTAGATATAAAAACAAAAATCTGAAAATGAATTGTGTGGGTGGAGGGAGGGAGTGGGCACAATCTGAGGGTTCGCCAATGGCGCCAAATACCCTTGTACTGGCCTTGTGTGTGTGTGAGATTGTCTGTGTGAATTGATTGAGGAGCGGTGTTGAGTGAGGGAGAGAGGAAGGGGGTAGAGGTGGGGCGAGAGGGAGGAAGAGTAAGAAAGGAAGTGATACATGGGGGAGAGTGGGGGAAAGTAAGGGGAGTGAGTGTGAGGATGAGAGGGGTGAGGATGAGAGGAGAAGACTTAGGATGAGAGGGAGGGCTGTGAGGATGAGAGGAGGAGTGTTCGCAAGGCCGCTGACATGGACACTCCGGTATGAACTACATTTATTTTGTGTTTTAGTTTAGGGGGCCCTTTCAAAATGTTTGTAGGGGGCCCAAGAAATGTAGTTACACCACTCACAACTAAAAAAACAATACAGTTGACCAGACGTCTTCAAACATATAGCTCTACACATAAGACTCACACTATGTACAGTGAGATCCTTCCTCTTTGACCCCTCCAGGGACCTGAATGTAGAATATTCTGCCCTCACTATATATACTTGACATCACTGGTCATCATGCCTACAGGGCGAGTGGTTTGGATTATACTTAGCATCCTGTACCAGGTGACAGGCTAAACACCTAGTTGCAAAATGGGTGAATAAAACAATTTAATAACGTCCTATGGGCTGAAATTAAAATAAAGGAACTTGGGGCCAACATATATAGCATGTAGATAAGTAAAATGTGCACTCAGAGGGTAAACCAATGTTAAGTAACAGAACCAAACGGTACATAGGGTTAATTAGGCCTCCAATGCCTGTGCAGGCGCACAGAGTATGGGCAACGGAGGCTATTGTTACCACTAAAATAGTAAACATGGTACTTTACAGGAGTTTTGAGTAGGATCTATGGATGCAGACCAAGATCCTAGTCCTGGAGAAACAAAACCGCTGCTGAGAGGAAACAAATGTACTATGCAGGTGAGCAGGAGCATTGTACATGCCTGATTGTGACTGAGCTTTGAGTGATAGCTAATCACACAGTTTGGGATAAGCAGCGGCTGGACAGGAAGGGAGGAAAGGTTATGCACTAATTATAAAACCTGCTGCCCTGGTACTGGTTCCCGATGTTGGATTGGGGTGTGTGATCACTCAGAGTGATCATCTGGAAGGCAGATGCTGTTGCGGAGCGACCGTTGCAGAGGCTATCCCTGTTAGGGATGTACGTTTCACATGGACGGCTTTCTCAAGGGTTTAGTTTGAGTCCATAAGACGTTATTAAATAGTTTTATTCACCTGTAACAGGGACTTATCACTGTTTGAGAGAAACTGCCTCTATATCCAGCAGTGTGCTGGTTAATTGCACACAGGCAATCAACAAGAGTCCACCTGGATGATTAGGACTCTTAGAAAAACCTGATGTGAGAAACAGGAGAGAAATTCCTTAGCTCACATTTGGGCTGACATAAGGAGAAAGAGGACGGCAGAGATTTCCTTAGCCCACAACTGGGATGACCTGAGGAAAATATGATGTCTTGATGCACACAAAAGGACTGTATGCTGACAGCAAGACACCTGGACACAGTGCCATTGCACACAAGGATGCTGACCTAGCAGAACAGAGAGGCCTTCCCCTACAGCTATAACAACAGAAACAGATAAGAGACTTTCTTGTTGGACTGTTGTGTGTATATATATTTATTTAGGGTGGTAACAAGCTTAGCTACCCACACAGTTAGAGAGGGCTGGAGTAAAGGTTTAGTTGTTCTCCAAAGTGGAGTAGGCCTTTATTTTGTTTCTTTTTGTATGTTTTGCCTTGTTAAAGGAACAGGCGCAATAAAGCAAGGATTTAATTTCACTCTAATCGGTCTCCATTAAATGTACACATCTCTTACATCACCCATTTTGCAACTTTGTGTCTGGGACTGAATTAGCTCACAGCGTTTGAGACACCCTCTGCCTCCTCTCCTACCTCAATCCTATTGCTTACACACAGATCAGCGAGTGCATATTATTGGGGGCCTCCTCTCTGCCTACTCTCCCTCTTGAAGACAAAACTATGCCAAGAATCTCTCCAATAAAATGGGGGCCTGACCTAAACTTATTCTTTGGGGAACATTTTCCCTACATCTAAGCTCAGAAGTTTCTCTTCTGCTGCCATGCTAGAACTCTCTCCAGAGTCCCCATAGTCTCCTACAGATGCAGCGGCCATTATTTTAAGGCATAACGGCGCCGTTTTTGTGTGCGCTGCTGTACTCCATGTGGCATGAACGCGGCCAATCGCCCCAGGCACGCGCGTTTATCGCGGTTGCTTTGTTTGAATTTTATGGATTGTGTGCAATTATATGCAATGAAATGAATGAATTGTAATGTGTACAGTACTGTGCTACTGTGTCAATTTCCGGTGTTTAAAAGACAGAACACTAAAATGACATTTTATGCACTCGCGTCTTAAGGCGGTACGATTGGAAGTAATCCCGTGCCATCACATGGGTATTCCGAGGTGTAAACCACGTGATTTTGTAAAATTATGGCCGCTGCATCTGTATATACCTCTGATGACACAACATTGTTGTGTCACCACTGGGTGGAGCCTAACCTCTATTCTCATTAGATAACTCATGGTGTGCTTTTAGTAGCCTACACAGGAGGGATGGGCGTGGGTGGGGTGGGGGGGGGGGAATAGGGTACATAAATAGTTATAAACAACATTATAAAAGTATCTACTTCATTGTTTATTTAAGACAAAGATCTGTAAAACTGTTGTATCAATCAATGATTAAATTTCATGTGACTCTTCCCCTCATTGTACCCTCACCTCAGTGTAATGTAAATCACAGGTTAACAAGGAGATGGCAGGCAGCTAGAGGAAAGCATCATCCATGTCCCCAGGAGTCTGGATGCTTTTCAGACCCTAGTGAACATCTGGCACAGCATCTTTAGCAAAGCACAGGCTGAGGAAGTTCAAATTCCCTGAGGAGGAGAATGTACTTTCTAACAAAGGGGCTTATGCAGAGAGGATAGAGAAGGGAAATAGCGCCATATTTTGGCGAAAATACATACCAGAGAAGCTTGTCCTGCATAGAACATGGAGAGATTCATAAAATTCGCCACAGCAGGTTTCTTTACTTTAAAAATTGCCAAACACGTGGCGAGATTGGTAAATTCGCCATGTTAAAATAGGGTGGTATGCAGGTAGCTTAGATGCACTGCAACTCGCCATTCTGCCCTATATTATAGCGAGTTCAATCTAGCCAGAAAAACTTGGCAATTTTGAATCTCATCAGAAAAATGAGGTAACGCAGCTTTCAGCATACGACCATAACTTGCTCCAATTCTGTGGCTATTTTCCTGCCGTTTTCACATTAAATAACGTTCCTCTCTGCATAAGCCCCAAAGTTCCTCTCAGTTCTGAGAGGTTTTACAACAGTGAGGTTTAAAGAACACTTACTGCAGGGAAGAACAGCATGTGAGGCTCAGAATAGTTTTGGGGTCAGTCAATGAAACTTGGAACCCTGTAAAAAAAGATTTGTAAAAAGAAGACTAAATCAAGGAGGTATGCAGCAGGAACCACATTAGTGCATCCACTATACCTTCATTACAGTTAATGGGAGTAGAGAACAAAATTATTTATAATGCCACTTCTTATCATATGTGCCACATTAAAAACAGTTATTCTTTACATGTGTTTTTAAAAAAAAATATTTTCATCAAATATAGTTTTTATATACTTGCTTTTTATACAGTACATGTGACAGGTTAAACATAAATATGTTTGTGTAAATCTTCAACAAAAACTCCATATGTTCAATATTGAAACGAAATAGATGTGTATGGTTACATGTAGCTCAGTTGGAACCCAACTTGCTTTGGCTTAGTAGAGTTGCCTATCAACATTTTGAAGAAATTCAGATATTTTCAAAAGTGTTTGCCAAGATTTTGATGAATTTTTTCCCCCTCCTTTTTCCACATTTTTGCCAAATTCTGTATATGCTACGAGAGGCCGTTCTGTCAAAGGCACAGAACAGGTGTTGCTAAGCCCTGCTCTATGAGGGGAGGGGGATACCTGGGAAATATGCTAATTTGGATATGAAAAGTGTATTAAAATGATTTACTAGATTGGAATAATGAGACATTTTAGGTAAGAGAGGCAGAACACGAGCCACATGAATTCAACCGCCTTATTTCAACCGTTTGCATTAGGCAGACCAATAGACTTTAATTACCACACACAGACACACACCGCAAGTATCACAGTAGCAATAAAAATCCCAGATTTGCCAGTTTCAGATAGCACTTAAGAACATTTTGTACATCTGTAGTTATATTGTTGACAAATTACAATTATTAAAAAAAAACTTCCTTAAAAAAAGTGAAAGCTAAAAATGTAGCTTCTTGTGTTGGTTTTCTGTTTACTGATGTTTCTATTTACATCTTCTGTGGTGTAAACATATCTACAATTCCCTTGTAGAATGCATCATAAAGGTATTGAAAGTTGTAGTGTAACTGACACATTTGGTTATAGTGGTAGGTCTGAGCTCGCCTAATTATATTTTGCTAAATAGTTTTATTGGAGCTGTTTGACCCCTCCATCTAGGTTCTGAGCTTCTTGCCAATTCTGTAATTAGCCAATACATATAAAACTGTTCTGCAATGTGGTAGTCTGAAGTTCCCTCTCTACGGGAGAAGGTGAGGAGTGTCTGTAAAACATAAACAAGAGGTACGTGCGCATTGTGTGTGTGTGTATGTCTGTATGTATATATATATAGATATATATATAGAAAGATAAAAGAAAAAAAAAAAGCGCCAAATCCTAGTGCATTACTGTGCAAAAATCGATATATTTAATTCCCAAAAATCTCAATAAAAATGAACTCACAAACATAAAACATTTAAAAGCATTGTATGAGATATACTCATGCTCCTAGGACCAGGAAACGCTGCTTTGCTGCTGTAATCTCTCCGTGACTCCACTGGAACAGAATGCTGCCTCCGTTGTTCACTGCCTGCAGGAACTGACGTATAGAAAGATACTGCACACCTTCCCTACGCGTGGACTTTCACCAACGCTTACTATCGAACTGCTTTGAATCTATACCGGTCCGGTATCCAGCACGATTCCCGTGACGTCATCCGCTGGTCCGCGGCATCTACCGTCCCCGGTGGGAACCAAAGATCAACTGGTGGTGTGTACCCGGTGAGAGACCATCGTGGAGCGCCTGATACGTCAGTTCCTGCAGGCAGTGAACAACGGAGGCAGCATTCTGTTCCAGTGGAGTCACGGAGGGATTACAGCAGCAAAGCAGCGTTTCCTGGTCCTAGGAGCATGAGTATTACTCATACAATGCTTTTAAATGTTTTATGTTTGTGAGTTCATTTTTATTGAGATTTTTGGGAATTAAATATATCGATTTTTGCACAGTAATGCACTAGGATTTGGCGCTTTTTTTTCCTTTTATCTTTCTATGCAGGTGGAGAGGGAAGTGGTTGTTCCCTTTTAAAGAAGCTGCCTGTCGGTCCTAATTTTGCTACTGTTATTCCCCAATCATTGGGCTTATTTGTTGGACTCTATAGGACTATCTGCATTGAGCAGATCAAGGAAAGTTCACTGCACCACACACATTTTTTTGTTTAAATTGTATTTTTTAGCTGTTTTTATTAGACATCCATTATGCACTATTGGTATATTAATTTCATTTTATAAGGATATATTATATTATTATAATTATAATTATTATTATATTTTTTTATATAATCATTATCCATTATTAGTCTATATTTAGATTTCCTATATTTCTGGCTATTCACACATGAGCGCAGACCTTACTTGTATATATTGCTAATAGATATATATATATATAACTTAATGAAATACCGCTCACCACAATCTTAGGTAATGTATAGATAACAATTTAATTTCAGCAATGTAGTGAAATGGGCTGTAAGGGGTACCATCAAGTAACCGCTCCCAACACTGTGGGAGGACAGTTACCACCAATGCAAATAAAAAATAATAAATACTTTAATCAAAAATTATATATTCGACACAGTAACACTAACTCAAACTATCATAAAAACATTTAAAACACTTATAACGGGTGAGTAAGGTTCAGGGATATCTAGGGATAATTCCAAAATAATATAACATTATATATCCCTTGACCAAATGTCCTGATCTAAATATGAGACACAATAGGTTAATACAAATAATTAACTTGTCTCCAGATGGAGAGCTCTTATATTTAGGACCAATGAATAATTGTCTTAAATCATATCCTGATAGATAGCAATCGTAATGTAAACAGCTTAGGGTGCAGCACAGCGCATCACACATGACCATATATTGGTTGTAATATCTATTGTAATACTAGATGTAATGGGTGTGATGCACACATTACAGGGTTAATAGAGAAAATTGTCTTCTCTCAGGGTGGAGTGCTCATAAATATAAAGCCGATAGGAAAATGCTGTGTACCATATCTTAGTAAGCAATTATCATATAAACAGCTATAAATGCAACACAGCATGTCAAATATACCCCTGTACTAGTTGTTATACATCCATCGTTCTAATTTGTCCCCCAATAGTTATCCAGCACAGTAGGGCATTTCAGGATATAGTGAGTGTAATACACACACTGCAGGCTAAATACCTGCACAATCAAAGCACAATCAGAGCCCCGCTGTAACCTAGCTCTAGCTGCCCCATCAAAAGTGATCAGGAACGATCTCACCCTTGCTCCTCCTACACGACGTCAACGCGATGACGTCATGTCCGACGTACGTTTCGCGCATAAGGGGCTGGCGCTTTCTCAAGGTGGGAGGTGATAGAGAGAGCAGCGCTGCCCTCTTTTATGTCCACAGATCTGGCGATTCTTAAAGGCACCCCTACCACACACCAATGACATGGTATACAGCCCAGAAGAAAACATAATAAAGAGTACTAAAAAAATAAATAAAGAAAATGGAAGATACTCGAATGGTGTCCTTAATAACTTGTCCCAAACATATAATAAATGTACTAAGTATTCCTCCTCTAAAGACATCTTAATAAATTCAATTAGGACACATAGATTTATAGTAAATTATTGTTAACACGCAGGTAGGTTGGAACAGTATGCATTAAAAACAGACACTCAATGGGGGCCCATATACACATAAACATAATTATTAAAAAAGTAATGATCTTAATACCAACCACACCAGGGGCCCACGTATAGATATTAATGTATCACAAATTAGATGATTTAGTGATGTAGGAATGATCTAACCTATCTTGTCCGCTCTTTCGGTCAAAACAGACATCTAGTTTTAAACTGTATACCAGGAGCCCCCTATTAATAAACAGTAAACATATGTCCATAATTGTGGTATCGTCAACATATCATATAAATGAAGTGTATATGTAACCCTCATTGAGACCCATAGGGCTCAATGTCTGCAGTGTATAGATCCACCTGCATTCAGTCTGCAGTAGGATCTTGTTCCAATCTCCCTTGCGTTGCCCCCAGGGAATGTGCTCAATGCCAATAAAAATCAATAGATCACTGTTGCCCTGATGTTCATTAATTACATGACGTGCCAATGGTGTAACCTTCGAATTTCTTATGGATCCAAGATGTTCTAGAATTCTCGTTTTAAAATGTCTAAAGGTCTTACCCACATATAATTTGCCACAGGAACAAACAATAAGGTACACAACTCCCTCTGTGGTACAATTTATGTAATCTTTTATTTTGAAAACGTGTGTCTTTTTGGAATCCATAAACTCAGTTGTTTTAGGCACGTACCTGCAGGCTTTGCAGCGACCGCAAGCATACGAACCTTTAGGTTTCTGATCTAACCATGTATTGCGAGACTTGACCTGAAAGTGACTTCTCACCAGAATGTCCTTAAAATTCTGACTTGTCCTACTAGTGAGCTTAGGTGTTATTGACAAAGTATCCTTCAGGTCATCATCCTCCAGGAGGATGTGCCAGTGTTTATTGAAAATACGATAGATCGAACCCCATTGGTCACTGAATGTGCCAATGAAACGTATAGGTTTGTAGTTGTTGTTGTAATCTCCCGGGGCTTTATTAGCCAAAAGTTGAGTTCTTGTTGTGCCTAGTGCCCTATTATAGGCTCGTTTCAGATTCCACTTTGAATGACCTCGTTCAAGGAAACTATCTGTCATGATTTTAGCTTGCTCCTTATACTCAGATATACTTGAGCAATTATGCCGTAGGCATACATATTGGCCTGTTGGAATCGCCTTAATCACATGTTTGGGATGTTGGCTCTCTGCTCTAAGTAGACTGTTTGTCGCAGTACTTTTTCTGAATATAGTAGTTTCCAGTTTCCCCATAGAGTCCTTTAAAGACTGTTATATCCAGAAAGTCAATACTTGTAAGACTGGAGACAATAGTGAGTTTCAAATTATGCTGGTTCGTGTTTAGTAAATCAACAAATTCGTTCAAGAGATCTAAGGTGCCCTTCCACAGCATTAAAATATCGTCGATGAACCTCACCCATAATTCAATGAACACAGTATATGATTCCAGGGCATCACTGAAGACCACCGTTTCCTCCCACCAGCCTAGATATAAATTGGCATAGATGGGGGCACAGGTGGTCCCCATCGCGGTGCCCTGGATCTGATGGTAATATCTGTTATTGAACACAAAGTAGTTCTTAGTCAGGGTGAGGTCCAGCAACTGGAGGATAAATTCGTTATGTGCTGCCCTCTAGATCTCAGAAAATGGGCAATGGCTCTCATACCAACCGAATGTGGGATACTCGTTTAAAGTCCCTCAACGTCGAGACCAACCAAGAATGTGTTAGGACTGGTAGTAACGTCCTCAAGTTTTAATAACACATCCTTGGTGTCTCGGAGATAGGACGGTAAGGAACTCACAAATGGGCGCAATAACATATCCACATAGATGCTGGCATTGGTTGTCAAGTTCCCAATGCCAGACACTATTGGCCTCCCAGGGGGTGGGTTCTTCCCCTTATGTATCTTTGGTAGATGGTAGAATGTGGCTACCCTTGGATTCTTAATATACAGAAACTCTAATTCTTTATTGGAAATAACTTTATTCGTCTTCCCTGTCTCAAGAATATTCAATAATTCCTTCTGAAAAGTTAGAGTGGGGTCACTGTCAAGTATTCTGTAGCATGTTTTGTCTGACAACAATCTCAAACATTCCTTCATGTATGCTGGTTTATCTAACACCAAAACATTCCCACCCTTATCTGATGGTTTTATCACCACGGTGTCATCACTACTCAATTCCCTAAGGGCTGAGTGTTCCTTAGTGCTCAAGTTGTATTTACTGGTCTTGTAGTTAAATCTTCTAGGTCACGTGTAACTAGTTCAGTAAATATTTTAACTTGTGCACTAGTTTAGTGTGGTGGTGTGAATGTAGTTTTAGCCTTAAACTGAGTGAACGGGCCCTCACCTGGGGGTCTGTCACTTTCTGACAACAGGTCCTCTAGAGCCGCTAAATTTTCTAAATCTGTAGGGTTCAAATTTTCAAATGATGTATTCATAATACTTCTTTGTTGCCTCCTTTTTAAAAAACTTTTTAAGTTAAAGACAGGAAGGTATGGAGATATAAAAATCCAGGTTACCAGAAATCCAACAAAAAGAAGAACAAACAAAAGCAGAAACAGCACAGGTCATAAACTTATCCTCTAGGGTATTAAATACATGTCATTTACAAGTATTGAGTAAAGGACTATCTTTTTGCCCCACTAGCAAGATAAATCTGTTTGAAACTATGAAGGATGTTAATCTTTTTTCAAGGAAACTTCTCCTCCAAAAGTTTTTTAAAAGGAGGCAACAAAGAAGTATTATGAATACATCACTTGAAAATTTGAATGTAACGGGTATTCCCCCACCCAAGAGCATATGGCATGTGTGTGCGTGGAACCTAATGTTACCAGGTGTGGTGCGTTACCTGTTAGGCTCACAGGGGGCCTAAGCCTCCGCCACGGGGAGCCTGGGGCACGTATAATAATAGGAGTAACCTTGTACTCGGTGCAGCGCCTCCACCTACGATGGCTCACACCAGAGGGGGAGTGATCCTCGCAGGCCAATTTATATATATCACACACACAGCATGTAAAACAAACCAATAACTTTACTGTAGCAACCGTACTTGATCATATATATCAACCGGTGTCCCTCTCTAGAGGAGACACTACTACTGCGTCTCGCAGGACACTACCCCCTTTCACCGGGTGATCTCGCCCCGTGTCCAGTAACCCCAAACAATATGTCCTCCAACCGCAAGTGAGATAAATATATGTGTGACTGCACAGCCACTACGTCTTATATGAATGGATGATATAGTTGGTACACTTGTAGATTACCTGCCGAGCACTCCAGTGCACGGGCCTGCCAAGGAGCTTCACAAAGGATCCTGATGACGAGGGAATACAGGAACTACCGTCCGGGGCGATCCCACCCGGATGGCTGCAGCAGCCGCAGCGGAGGTCTGAACCCAAACCTCTGGATGGACGCGCAGCGTCCGGTGTGTCCCTAACTGACTCTGAACTAACTAACTGAACAGCAAGAAAGTCCATCCATACCCAAAATTTGAAATACAATTTGGTTTGTTTGCCAGATGGAAAAATTAACGAGTTTGGTTAATGACTCTGGCTCTAAATTCCAAAAAGCCTGGCTGCCTTGGTTGACCCAGGCAGATATCCACGGGATAAGCAATGCCAGGATCATGCTTTGATATTTGGGAAATGCGTTCTCCCTTGATGGATGGAAGGGCAGAAGAGGGGTTCGGAAACAGAAATGATGAGACCTTGAGGTTGGGCCCACAGGGGAGATCACCCCCTGGCCAGACTGGAGTGAGCAATGACATTGCATTAACTAGGAAAAATGGATGGGTAACCCCCCACACCCTCCCCCACCCCTCCAATATATTTTGAATTGTTAATTTGACAAGAACATTTTGATCAGGTGTTTATAACTACCTGTTAACAATATTCACTTGTCAACTATGTATCGTTTTCTTTTTGTATGCAATTTTCAAAACGAATCAAATTTAAGTTACAAAAAAAAATAAAAGGATCAGATCAATTCATGGCTATAAACAGGATGGGCGCACCTAAAGGGAGGGGGTTATGTTCTATGCTGCACTCACCTCAGCTCTTCAGTACTTGCCCCTGTAGTAGACAGGATATTGGACTTGTGAATTGTTTGGTCTTTCCCAGTATTAACAATTGTAATATTCTTACGTTTCCTCCTTATAACCATCCTTATCACATTCTACTCATCTTCTACAGTTCTCATCATTCTTCCCCCTCTCCCTTAAATATTGTTTATTATTGTTCAACAAATAAAATAAACAAACATTGAAAACGGTCTTTATTTGACAGCACAAAAAAATGTAAAGAATACAAACATATTCAAATACATTGTATATAAGATACTATAGACAAGTGCTCTGTACAATAAATGTTGCATATAAGGTACAAAAATAGAAGGGAAGTATCACTTAATCAGAATCCTTGTAGAGTAGTCTTCTCTGCTTTGCAGGATTCTCCTTTCACACGTTCTGCTCAATTTATTTCCATGAGCTTTAACTCATATAAAGATAAAGTCTCATTTATTAGTGAAAAACAGGTTGGCGCTGACAGCATGACTTGGAAATCATGGGGGTAGATTAATGCTACTTTAAGATTTAAGGAGTTTGGGGCAGCTGTATCTGCAGGTAGATTTAGGCCCAAGACATGCTAAAGCTAAGCACACTTTAGTGAATCTGGACCTACAATGGGCATTGTTTGATAGGGAGACTTCAGGGTTGCCATATACAAAAGGTGCATGTCTAGGTTCTGTATTTTTTTTCTCTCAAATGTTATTCAGTTATTTCTTTAGTGGTATACAAAAAAAAAGAAAAACACTATTTGTGTATAGTGAAGTTTGAAATTGCACATTATTTTCTGCAGTTAAGTTCATATAGAAAGTTGTCATACAAGCTTTTTCACAAACGAAGATGTAAAAAAAATTAAATCAGTGGAATGCGTTCTTCACTATTGGGCCATGTTAGTAAGGTGCAATTTTCACAAGACACATCTGCATAATACTGTCTTTATTTTCAAGAAGGATTTAATATTTTCCCTTCAAAATAATATTTTGACTGTTAATTGATTGTTTTAATACTGAAGGCTATAAGGAGATAACACATACATGAGCATTTTAATTGTGCCAACAATAATATATCACTTGGTCTTGAATTCATAATCAGAAGACTCTGCATTAGCAGCAGCAGCCGCAGCAACCGCCTCGCCAACATTCAATGAAGCATTTTGATATATTACGACAGACTGAAAAAAATGTAAAGCTATCGTTAGGCATTCATTGTAACTACAGTATGCACAAACCTTACTCTTTTATCCAAACTAACCATCCAGTTGTTGTATATGTAACCCTCTAGTAAGTGTATGCAGCTGAGACGCACACTTCCCCCTACCTGGCTCCTCTCCATGGTGTGCTCACAATGTGACTTATTGATGGACATGGCCTCAGCCAATGACATTGGAGTCTGGAGAGGAGGGGTTAGAGGAGGGAAATCTTTAAGAGGCCCTGGTGGAGCCCGCAGAGCAAGAGCTGCTGTGCCTCAGAGGGATTTTGGGGTGATTCGCAGTGATCCAGGATACAGCTCGTGAGTGGTACAATTTAGCGGATGGTGGGTTACCTGATAAGTGGAGCCAACACTGAGTAAGGGTCTGCCTGATACCGGGAGGCATGAGTAGCTACAGAAGGGGATCTCATAACAAGACAAGTCAAGGGTAACAAAGTCTTTGCGAAGATGCAGGCCTGCTACACTAAAACAATATCTACAAGAGCTCCAATGGTGTTCCTGCACCTACACACAGGGTCCTTAAGTATAGGGTCAGGAGTTAGTGGGGAGAGACCTTGGCATACACCTGCGCAGCATCTTATGTGTTATAAACATCATGTATGTTGATGAATGATCATCCATTTGAGGAATCATATGTGTATCTGCTTGTTTATTAAAATGTGTACTACAAATACCAGTGTTATTTACAGTCCTACATTGTGTTTCCATTGTCTGACCTATGGCCACGTGCTTGATAAGTGATAACAGAAACAGAAAATAACAGGCGACTTGAATCTACAGATCAGGCGAGATGGTTAAAAAGAAAAAAGTACAGTAACCCAGCCGTTACGAAAGGGGAGAAAGACTTGGGCCCCCACCTTAGCATCTAACCATTAGTATGAAGATAAAATGAGGGGTTACATATAAATGATTGTTCCCAAAACTGACAAGAGGGTGGTCACCAATTAAAGGAATAATATAGGTATGAATTGGGCTGACTGGGCAGGCCAAGTTGTTCTATCTGCTGAAGTTCTATGTTCAATACTGGGATTACTGAGTCTATGATGCTCTGTGATAATTGATCACACCGTTTTACAATCTCAGAACAAAAACTCTTATTCTGAACCCAGGAATTGG
Organism: Ascaphus truei; assembly: GCF_040206685.1. Lineage (NCBI taxonomy): Eukaryota > Metazoa > Chordata > Amphibia > Anura > Ascaphidae > Ascaphus > Ascaphus truei. Next base: position 90,765,433 of record NC_134488.1, read on the forward strand.
GCCGTAAGAAGCTTCAATGTCACATTGCATCACATTCATAAAGAAATAACTTCAACAGCAAATATATTATTTCAGAAAAATAGATCAAAGCTTCCTGTAGCAAGTCTATTTATAATTTGTTTGCCCTCGTATGATTTACGGAAATAGTACACTTTAGCACATTGGGCTAATCTATAAAAAGTATGTGTAACCTCTAAAACCCACATTTTGTTCAAATAACTTCCGCAAACTCCTGATCCCAGCAACAAACTCAGAAAGTTAAACAAAATCCTAAATGCTAATAAATGAATTACTGAGTACTTTTTTTTTATTGTTACTGTATGTCTATTTCTTAAAAAAAATCTCAATTTATGAACATTATTCCATGTTTTAAAAATAAGTCGAACCACCGACAATGCTAGGATCAGAAATGTGTTAAACACATAACGGTGTATATACATTTCAATCACTTGCAGTCTTTTCAAAGTGTATCGCAGCCTCTCACAGATTATGATTAAAGCAAATCACTTTAACTTACCAATATTATTAGCTGCATATAACATATTTTGTTAGCACAAAACAATGAGTTTGGCGTTTGGTACATAAGGTGCATTCCAGTGTTTCTGAACCGGGGTTCTGGGACCCTCTGCCAAGGGTGCTCAGCTGGCGAGTCCCATGCTGTCTGGAGATTGTGAGGCTGTGATCCGCCTCTACTCTCTCTCCTCTCTCAGCCCGGCACAGAGAAGAGAGGTGGATCTCAGGTTGCTGTGAATGGGGAGTGTATTACTATAACTCTGGCTTTTCCTGTCTCTCTTGTGTAACAAAATAATTGTATTTAATTGTAGTTGTTCCCAAACTGACTGTAAAGTACAGTACTGCGATGTCCCCTTAAGTGGAGGCCTGTAGTTACTTAAAAAATAGAGGATGGATGAATGACTGATGAGCCTTTGTAACTACAGATAAAGAAGAGAAATCCCAGGCACTCCACCCTGATGAAAGTCAGTATTTGCTGAAACGTTGGTTCGATACCTACTTTAAGATATTGTAACCAATAAATCAAGCACCTTTTTTTGCAAGTATTTTTGCAGTGCCTGGGAATTCTTTTCTTTACCTGATGTGGATAGACAGCTGCATGTTCATTTCCATGAGCACACGGTAACCTCTTTTAAATCTAATACTAATAGGTGTGCATTACCTATGATATAAAGATATGACCTTTGTAACAACAGTCCAGTTATCATGCATAGTATGGGAATAAAACGTGCAAAACCAGTCTCTGCTAATTAATAACTGTGAGTCATATTTCCCTCCAGTTGTGGATACCACAGTATGACGTGTTGTAAAAAGTTAACAAATACATGCAGTTTTGTGACTTAAGCCTACCATTTCATTGAAAGAAGTCCGACACAGACTTTTGCATCCAAAAACAGATGTGGATAAGGAGATACAGAATTCCAAAATAGTAAAAACAAATAAAATGACAACGATCCCCAGAAGTACAATCTATAGGCAAAAAAACAAAAAATAAAGAAAAGTTAGACAATGAAAAAACAATTCCCTATATGCTTCAATTCTTTAATCTACTGAAATGTAGGGTGATTTTTACTACATCTGTTCAGATGCCTTTTGTGTATTATCAATATAAGTGATTAGCAAATTCTGCGTATGTTTCAATGGCATAATATATTTAGATAATTATTTGTGGTGCTAAATTACACTGCAAAGTGCCTATACGGGACACATTAAAAAAGAATCCTTGAGAACAGAACAACATCCACCTGAGGCATTTATCACCAAAATGTCTGTGGCAGGCAAAGGGATGACTTTGTTATTGTCTTACATAATTATTATTATTATTATATGAGGTATCAGTGCACTTTTTGTGTTTTTGTTCGGTGATAGTGTCATTTTTCTACGCTGAATAAAACGGCTGCTTTTGTGTGCTTTTTCTGAAAAGTACTTAGGAATTGCTTTTGGCTTCTTCTAATCTGCAGCTCCAAGGAGGAGCCACTGGACAAAGCCACAAGAGGTACGGTGTCGGCAGGGACTGTCCCTCACTCTACGTCTACATTCCATCCAAAGTAACTGCTTTAGGGGAAGATAGGACCCCGGAACACACATCTGAACAAGGTGAAGCATAGTTGGGTGCTGGCAGCTGCTGTATTGTAGTGTCGGGATGTTTTTTCCCCAACAGTCAGAGCGTGCTATCACATAGTAGCTGCACTTACTGATGGTCACATAGTAAAACAAAATCCCAGCAATGTCTGACTTAATTGGTAAGAGCGATTAATATGTGGTAAATCAACCAATCTAATTGTTTGATTTGCCACATGGACCCCTACCACACGCTGTGTGACAGGCATTATAAAAGTGCCACACCCTAGAATATTTTTTCAGTCAACGGCACAGAGAGGACATGTGAGAATGGGTGGCCAGTATGAAGACAGATGATAAAGATAGATTGAATAAATATGTAAAGAGGATTATTCTAGACGCAAGATAGTTTCATGGGCTCTAATTACCTTAAAGTTGGGTTGTTGAGGGACATGGATGAATTGCTGTAGTCGCTGGATTATTTTATTTTTAGCAATGTGATTTGTGTATCTGTTTACTTTTTCAAGTTGCGAATACTGGATGATTTTTCTACTTTGGGGGGGGGGGGGGGGGAAATGGTTGGGCATTGGACCTTGAAGGACCTCAATGTGTATGGGGTAAGTGATTTATTTCTTTGTTTTCTGCTGGTTTAGGATGTCGACGTCCAGGAGAAGCCTTGTCCAGTAAGGCCAAGTGTACGGAGTGCAGATTACCATACATATGCAGCCGCATGTTCATTGGACAATTGAGTCATTGATCAATTCTGCTCAAAAGAATGGGGGCTGGAACAGAGATGGCGGCCCCATCCCTGAACTTCCAAAAGAACCGGAGGCACTTTCTCCCTATACAAGTCGACCTGGGTCTGTGGAAGAAGTGAGCGAATCTGAACCCGTGAGTACCACCCCAGAAGAGAGGAGCGATGCTATACCTATTCCTATGGTTGCTGAGATGCCTCTAGATACCATTTCAGCGGGACCACCGGAGGGCAACGAACAATGGTGGGCGGGAGCCCTATGAACTCTGAGGAGGAAAACGAGGCCTATATAGGGCACACTGCAGAGCTAGATGATCGCTTATTTTTCAGTGATGATGTGCAGTGGGACATGGTTATGGCTGACCTTCCCAAAGAGAAGTCTGGGTCTGGGTTCTACCCGATGCTCTGATGGACCGTAAGCTAACATGGGTGAGTCGGGTTGATAGCTTGATCCGGGGTCGTGTCAAGGAGACCTGCGGCTATGGATACTCACATGTCCCTGTGAGACAGGTCCTCGCTGTGCAGGCTCTGAAAACCACACCCTAGCTGTAAGTTCTGTTAAGCTGTTTATCTCCTGAGTAAAATAGCCCTTTAAAAGACAGGAAGCTTCTGAGGTACATGGCTTCCTGTTTCTGAAACTAAAGGAACGGCAGGACTACAAAGCCTGCAAACCAAGTTGCCCAAAGAGACTTTCCTGGGAAAAGCAGGAACATACAGCCTGCACCAAAGCTCCAGACCCTGCTAGAAAGCAGGTAAACTTTACCAGGAGGATATTTATTGCCTGTCTGTGGCAGAACCCAGACTGCCATTCTGTTGCCAGAGACGAAGGACTTTCATGTGTGGTTTTGCAGACATATGCTGTTTAATTTTAAACCATGATTCTATTCCATTGAAAGTGTACTGCAACCTACTTTCCCCTGTGAGGGAAATAAAGCACTTCCATTGCAAGAAAGTGGTGTGTGAGATCCTTTTTTTTTAATTTAAGTTTTTTTTTTAGGTTTCCAAACATTAAACAACATTACAGTACAGAAAAATTAACAAGAAGATACAAGAAGAAGAAAAAACCCACACTTTTACACAAAATTATTTTTATAATTGCTCAAACTTACAATTTCAAAATTCAACACATTAACACAAATAATAATAAAAAGAAAAAACAGTTAATAGCATTTTCAAAGATTAAGATCAACGCTATCACCACACAGCCTCCTAACAGAATCTGGCATAAAATTCCCCATTTACTATCTCCCCATTGAGCTCTGTACTATCATATTTCCTCAAGGGCAAAATTATCTGTGACCCATCACAATGAGTCTGAGGAGACCCCAAGAGGTATGTTCAAATGTCTGTATGACTGAATCCCTATCTTGTTGTGACATTGTATCAATAAACTTTTCCCAATTTAAAAAAAAATGTCTTGGTTCTTAATTCTTTATTCCTCTCAGCTTCTAATTTGCCCATCATCATCAATTTATTCAGATAATCGTTTAAAATATCGAAAGTGGGGGGTTCAGGCTTTATCCATTTCACCATCACTGTTTTCCTTACTGCAAGCAAGACAATCTCTGCTAGCCTTGGGACATTGTTCCTCACATTAACCTCTTTCCAACTTTCCATATTTCCAAACAGCAAGGCTAAGGGCTCTTCAATTGTAGGTACCCAATAACTTCTTGTACTGTATATACTGTGGAACCTTATCCCAAAAATCTGAAATAACCAGACAATCCCATAAACAGTGTTTTAAATCTGCTCTTTCCTGGTAGCACTTGGGGAACTTATTTTTAGATTTCTCTATCCCCTTACAATTAATATCAAAAGCATATTAGGCCCTACGCAGTATCTTATATTGTATCTCTCTCCACTCCTCATACACCATAATTTTAACCCTTTGACTAACAGGTCAACTCCTTCAACTCCTGGTAAATCTTTATCCCATCTAGTGAACATTTTACTTAGATCCTGTCACACTTGCCTCTGATCCGCGCGGAGACCGACTCAGGGAAGCACCACGGGGCAGAGTCATGCGCCCACGCACTGCCAGGGCAGTGCAGGCGCAGCGGCGTGATGGCGGAGCTCCGCGAGACGCATCGCGCACACGCACGGGTTGCTCGGCAACCAGGAAGCAGGAGAACGTGAGGGAGCTGCTGGAGCCTCCCACAGGCGGAGACTTGCTGAGTAAACCGCATGACGTCATCACGTCGCGACGCGCATCGCGCACGCGCGCGGGTTGCCCGGCAACCAGACCTAGCATCAGGAAAGCCTAATTGCAAGCTGTTTTTGATCAGTGTCTCTCTGACACCATTGGTGGATCAGTACACACCCCTGCAAGGTAATTGGACCCTTCCCACATATATACCTGCTTCTGCCTGTCCTTCATTGCTGCGCATAAACTCCTGTTTATGCATTGTGCTCACCGCTGCTGTCTAGTTTTGTCTTGAACTTTGTCTGTCCTGTTTGACCCTGCCTGTTACTTGGATTTCTACACTCTCCAGCACTTTGACCCCGGCTTCGTTACTCGACTACTCTACCTTCTATTACCCAGGACCTTGGCTACGAAACTCTACCTACCCGGACTCCCCAACCCTGGAACACGGCAAGTACCCTGACTACCCTGACCTCTCCAACCCTACGACGCGGTACGACTAGGACTACGCATTCCGGACAGGACTGCGTGGTTGTGGGTCGGTGCCTATCCATCCCCACCTCAGCCCCGCGGTCTTCCGTCCTGTTTGTGGTGAGCGCAGCGTGACAATATGCTCAGCCCAACAAACATGGACGCCGCTGAGGTGGCCCGACGCTTAGACACCCATGAGGAATGCTTCCGGCAACTTACCGGCTCATTTACACACAAAGAACAACTAGTTTCCCAACTTAAACAAGACATGGATACCCTGACTGAACAAGTTAGACGTTTAACTGTATCTACCACCAACCCCGTCCCACTCGCAGCCACTCCTGCACTTATCACACCTACCTCCGAACCACGACTACCTGCGCCCAACCGGTATGCAGGGGATCCCAGCGGTTGTCGGGGGTTTCTGAACCAGTGCTTCATACAGTTTGAGCTGATGCCCTCTCACTTTCCTTCTTCACGAATAAAGGTCGCATACATAATCTCCTTGCTGACTGACGCCGCTCTGGCATGGGCATCCCCTATCTGGGAGCAACGCCCAGATTTGATCTCTGACCTCACTCTCTTCATCACCGAATTCAGAAGGGTGTTTGACACCCCAGGACGGAAGGTTACGGCTGCATCTTCTCTGCTTAATATTTCTCAGGGAGACCGTACTGTGGCTCGTTATGCTCTGGACTTCCGGACGGTGGCAGCCGAGACCGGCTGGAACGATGTGGCTCTATCTGCAGTCTTCTGGCAGGGTCTGTCCGAACGGTTGAAGGATGAATTAGCAGCTCTGGATCGTCCCGCTGGACTGGAGGACCTGATAGACCTGTGCATCCGGATGGATCAGCGCCTCCAAGAGAGAAGGATGGAGAGAAACAAACACCCCCGAGGTATACAATCATCTTCCTTTTCCACCATAGGTTCTCTACTCTCCACAACTCCCGTTCTAGATGAACCCATGCAGCTGGGAGGAACTAGCCTTTCGCCTATCGAGAAGCAACGGAGAAGACGAGCGGGACTATGCCTCTACTGTGGCAATAACGGCCACCTGGTATTCAACTGTCCGCTGAAGCCGGGAAACGCCAAAGCCCAGTGAGTATAAGGAGGATCACGCTGGGTACTGCAACTTTTTCCCCTCCTCAACCCTCTACGAGGTTTTATCTACCTATCTCCATATCCGGTGAGACCTTCACAGTACAGACACGGGCCTTTCTGGATTCGGGGTCAGGAGGAAACTTCGTGGACCAAAAGTTCGCCTTCAAGAATAAAATACCGTTGGTACCCAAAAATCGACCGGTAGGTCTTGAAGCCATTGATGGACGACCATTGCAGCCCGCGATCATTTCCTTACAAACCATACCCCTTAACATCATGACTAGCGACTTTCACTCCGAGACTATAACCTTTGATGTCATTCACACCCCCTTCTCGAACATCATTCTGGGACTTCCGTGGCTCCGGATCCACAATCCTGTCATTGACTGGACAGAGGCCACACCACTTCGTTGGAGTTCTTTTTGCTTGGAACATTGCATGTCTGCTCCAAAGGCAGTGGCAGGAATGGAGGTCACGGATCCTGACAGGGTACAGCTGCCGGGGATATACGAAGATTTCCGCGATGTCTTTGACAAACGTCAAGCAGAGGTACTTCCGCCACATCGGACGTACGACTGCCCTATCGATCTTCTACCCGGGGCCATACCTCCCAGAGGAGGGTCATACCCACTATCGATTCCTGAGACCCAGGCCATGAGAACATATATTCAGGAGAATCTCCAGAGGGGGTTCATTAAGAAATCTTCATCACCTGCGGGGGCAGGATTTTTTTTCGTCAAAAAAAAGGACGGAACCCTCAGACCCTGCATTGATTACCGGGGCCTCAACAAACTCACCATAAAAAAACGCTACCCCCTTCCGTTGATAGCCGAATTGTTCGACAAACTCCAGGGAGCCAGGATCTTCACCAAACTGGACCTCAGAGGAGCCTATAATCTGGTTAGAATCAGAGAAGGAGATGAATGGAAGACAGCATTCAATACTCGCGACGGGCATTACGAGTACCTGGTCATGCCATTTGGATTGTGTAATGCTCCTGCGGTCTTCCAAGACTTTGTCAACGACATTTTCAGAGACCTTCTGGACCACCATGTTATAGTATACCTGGACGATATATTAATTTTTTCCAGATCCATGCCGGAACATATGATGCATGTCAAACAAGTCCTGCAGCGTTTAAGAGAGAACCATTTGTATGCCAAGCTCGAGAAATGCCATTTCCATCAAACATCCACCTCTTTTCTCGGCTACATCATATCGGATACCGGTCTTGCTATGGATCCTACCAAGGTCAAGGCGGTACTCGAATGGCCCTGTCCCCTCTCCCTCAAGGCCATCCAAAGGTTCCTCGGTTTCGCTAACTACTACCGGAGGTTCATTCAGGGATTCTCATCGGTAGTAGCACCCATCACGGCACTCACACAAAAGGGAGCTGATCCTACAAAGTGGACTGAGAAGGCCCTCCAGGCTTTCGAGAGAATAAAGACGGCATTCGCCTCAGCACCCATCTTAACCCATCCAGATCCTTCATTACCTTTTTTTTTGGAGGTCGACGCCTCCGATGTAGGAGCAGGTGCTATACTTTCACAGAGAAAGAATCCTCAAGCTCCACTTCATCCTTGTGCATATTTTTCAAAGAAGTTTTCCTCCGCCCAAAGGAATTACGATGTAGGTAACCGGGAGCTCCTCGCTATCAAGCTGGCTTTGGAAGAGTGGAGGCACTTACTGGAAGGCACAGAGTCGCCAGTCACGATACTTACGGACCATAAGAATCTTCTGTACATTGAGGGAGCACGGCGACTAGGATCTCGCCAGGCAAGATGGTCCTTATTCTTTACTCGCTTTAACTTCCTCATTTCCTACATCCCTGGTTCAAAAAACATTAAAGCCGACGCCTTGTCACGACAGTTCCTGGTAGAGGATAACAAGGTGGATCAACAGGAGACCATTCTCCCTTCCACTTGTATTTTGGCTGCAAATACTTTTAGTGCCTTAACGGACATTACTAAGGCTCAGAACAACATCCCGGCAGGACTCAACGTTCCGGAGGACCGGTTGTTCACTCCCCGTAAATTCCAGAGGAGAGTCATGGAGTGGGGACATTCATCCAAGACTGCAGGCCATCCTGGCACCAAAAGAACTACTGAGTTCATCGAACGCACATTCTGGTGGCCCTACATGCGGAGAGACATACAAGCCTTCGTAGCCACGTGCGCTACTTGTGCTCGAAGCAAGACGCCACACAACAGACCAGCAGGTCTCCTTCAACCACTACCCATCCCAGTACGTCCATGGACACATATATCGATGGACTTCATCGTTGAGTTGCCCAAATCTAGAGGCATGGACACAATACTTGTGGTGGTGGACAGATTTTCCAAACAGGCACACTTCATCCCTATGAAGGGTTTACCCACTGCACCAATGTTATCCGAAGTTTTCATCAGGGAGATCTTCAGGTTCATGGGTCCCCTCAGGTCATAGTGTCCGATAGAGGATCCCAGTTCATCTCCCGGTTCTGGAGGGCGTTTTGTAAAAATCTGGATGTTACCCTACACTTTTCATCAGGATATCACCCCCAGACCAATGGACAGACGGAACGCACCAATCAGTCTCTGGAACAGTTTTTGAGGTGCTTTATCGCTGACACTCAGGACGACTGGGCGGAACTTCTCCCATGGGCAGAATTCTCCCACAATAATCTACAGAACGAATCATCCCGACAGTCACCATTTATGGTCAACTATGGCTTCTATCCGTCGGCACTTCCTTCCCTCATCTCCAAGTCTGGAGTCCCGGCCGCAGAGGACAGGATTCGCCACTTACAAGACCTATGGCAGAAGATCCATCGGAATCTACAGCACGCTGGTATATTACACAAGAGACAAGCGGATCGTCACCGAAGAGAGGTCCCAGGGTACTCTGTAGGACAAAGGGTTTGGTTATCTACCAAAAACATTCGGCTAAAGGTAGCTTCACCCAAACTGGCACCACGTTTTATCGGCCCATTCCGCATCACCAAAAGGATCAACCCAGTAGCCTATCGGCTTGAACTGCCAAAAAATATGAGGATTCCTTCTGTATTTCACTCATCCCTTCTCAAACCTTATCATCAAGACTCATCCTCCAAAGGACAATCTAAACCTCCGCAAACCATACTGGTAGAGGGCCAACAAGAATACGAGGTTCAGACCATTCTCAACTCCAGAATATCCAGAGGAGGATTACAATATCTTGTACACTGGAGAGGCTATGGCCCAGAGGAGAGAGAGTGGATTCCTCATCATCAGGTACATGCCAACCGCCTCATCTCTGCCTTCAACCGTAGGCATCCTGAGAAACCATCTCTGGTTCGCCCGGAGGTCTCCCCTCAAGGGGGGGATCCTGTCACACTTGCCTCTGATCCGCGCGGAGACCGACTCAGGGAAGCACCATGGGGCAGAGTCATGCGCCCACGCACTGCCAGGGCAGTGCAGGCGCAGCGGCGTGATGGCGGAGCTCCGCGAGACGCATCGCGCACACGCACGGGTTGCTCGGCAACCAGGAAGCAGGAGAACGTGAGGGAGCTGCTGGAGCCTCCCACAGGCGGAGACTTGCTGAGTAAACCGCATGACGTCATCACGTCGCGACGCGCATCGCGCACGCGCGCGGGTTGCCCGGCAACCAGACCTAGCATCAGGAAAGCCTAATTGCAAGCTGTTTTTGATCAGTGTCTCTCTGACACCATTGGTGGATCAGTACACACCCCTGCAAGGTAATTGGACCCTTCCCACATATATACCTGCTTCTGCCTGTCCTTCATTGCAGAGCATAAACTCCTGTTTATGCATTGTGCTCACCGCTGCTGTCTAGTTTTGTCTTGAACTTTGTCTGTCCTGTTTGACCCTGCCTGTTACTTGGATTTCTACACTCTCCAGCACTTTGACCCCGGCTTCGTTACTCGACTACTCTACCTTCTATTACCCAGGACCTTGGCTACGAAACTCTACCTACCCGGACTCCCCAACCCTGGAACACGGCAAGTACCCTGACTACCCTGACCTCTCCAACCCTACGACGCGGTACGACTAGGACTACGCATTCCGGACAGGACTGCGTGGTTGTGGGTCGGTGCCTATCCATCCCCACCTCAGCCCCGCGGTCTTCCGTCCTGTTTGTGGTGAGCGCAGCGTGACAGATCCCTTGTCACAGGAGACCAGGCAGTTTACACCTTTTTACCGGGATAATTCATTGAGCAAAACAAGATAATGAGCTGGGTCAGGCTCCCCTAAGTCTGGCAGAACAAATGGCATCCCGGACATTTGCCATTGTCCTCCGGACTTGGGTGCTTGAGCCCTTCCCTGCCACCCTAATGGCTTTAACTCCTCTGGCATCCTCTGGTTACTTTGAACTCTGATGCTCAGCAGACTTACTGGCACCAACTTGGTAGCCCTGACAGTCTGTCTGAACATAGATTCCGAGCCCATCTTCAGAACCAAGTCCCAGCTAATTACAGTACACGACAGTACATTTCAATGTATTAAATAAAATAGACTTTTATACATCCCTAAGCCCTGGGTATGGGGAATAGAATAGAAAAGTATACTTTTATTTCTATCAGCCTGTATTCCCCACACACTACCTACTGGACGTAGACTGGACCCTGAGAGTCCCGTCACAACCTTATCTACGGTTGGAGCACCCAACCCAATAGAGGTTCTGGGCTACCTGGGCATTAACTGAGTTTCGCAAGCATTTTCAAGGGAAAATATTGCCGGGACAATGTGCCTACATGTATCCGAGAATCAGGCATGATTCCCAGGTACATTTTTAGGGGAACTGACAACTCCGGACCCCAGCTACCTAGGCACATTCTGAAAACAATTCCTAAGCAAAACCCCCCTTGAAACTCATTCCCTAGCAATCCCTACTCTCTGACATGCCCGGAAAGATGATAAAAACACATAAATACTTTATCAACGCAAAGTACATGTAAAGCATACACTGTTACTGGGCTCAAGAGCTAACTCTCTTGAACCTTTATACTCGGATCAGGGGCAACCAATAATCTTTATTTAGAGCCTGGTTACCCCCTCACCGTCGCATCCCTTCCATAGTCCTTGACCCTAATCCAATCATATAAATCTGAGATAGAATATTTGGTAGTATTGACATCCTCAAAAAAGACATCAAAAATATATTTTCCCAATAGATCTGATTTATAGCTTTCCATACTCTTGCAATAATACATTACTTGTATATAGTATAAGGGAAGTGATATGTTTGAGGCAGTCCCATTTGTTCTTTCAGTTACTGGAACAGAAAAAACGAGGGGTACAATGGTTTGTACACCAAAAGAAATTCACTTAAATGCACACTTACCAAAATTTAAAATCTAGCCTTTAATAATCAATCCTTAAAACATATATTACCAATATATAAATGTGAAAACATATAAAAATAGATTAAATAAATATCTAGTGCAACCAAACAGTCTTAATATATGTGCTCAATGCTGGAAAGTAAAAGACTGCACGGATGCTTATCAGCCTGAGTGAGCAAGAAAGCCCACTACCACATTGATCAGCCTAATGAATAATAACCTTCATAAGGGTGGTTGGCTCAAAGTCATAAGCAGAACCTAGACTAGTACTGCAAGTCCTGCCTGGCCACTACCCTATATATGTATATATAGTTTGCTGATCTAATGAATGGCTGCCTAGTACTGTATTAAAACACCCCCATGAAGGGGGCTGACATCATCAAACACGCGTCCAACGCGCGTTTCCCTCCTGCTACGGAGCTTCGTCAGGGACAAAATTTTGTCCCTGACGAAGCTCCGTAGCAGGAGGGAAACGCGCGTTGGACGCGTGTTTGATGATGTCAGCCCCCTTCATGGGGGTGTTTTAATACAGTACTAGGCAGCCATTCATTAGATCAGCAAACTATATATACATATATAGGGTAGTGGCCAGGCAGGACTTGCAGTACTAGTCTAGGTTCTGCTTATGACTTTGAGCCAACCACCCTTATGAAGGTTATTATTCATTAGGCTGATCAATGTGGTAGTGGGCTTTCTTGCTCACTCAGGCTGATAAGCATCCGTGCAGTCTTTTACTTTCCAGCATTGAGCACATATATTAAGACTGTTTGGTTGCACTAGATATTTATTTAATCTATTTTTATATGTTTTCACATTTATATATTGGTAATATATGTTTTAAGGATTGATTATTAAAGGCTAGATTTTAAATTTTGGTAAGTGTGCATTTAAGTGAATTTCTTTTGGTGTACAAACCATTGTACCCCTCGTTTTTTCTGATTCACTTCAGTTCACAGTTCACAGTTGCACCTACCTTTCACCTACCTTTCATTATCAATTGTATTATTATTATTACACTAATACACATTTAGTATGGTTTAGTCGATCACTCCCTTACCCCCCGCCTTTTGTGCAGTTACTGGAACATCCAGAACCTACCATTATTCACATCTACCAACTGACTCAGAGCAATCCCATTGTCTCTCCATATCTGAAAAGAAACCGGCATCTTTCCTGGTGGAAACCTTAAATTCCCTTGTATAGTTAAAATTTTTGAGCAAGTGCATGATAGCCAAAATTGTTTTCTCAATATTAAATTACCGGGCTTCCATTGGTATTCCTCTCCATTTTACATGTAAAATCCCTGGGAGACTCTCTGGGAATACTAACTGCTCCTCTAATTCTAGACATGAGTAATTGCTATTTCCAGTTATCCAATCTCCTGCATGTCTTGTTACACAGGCAAGGTTATATTTTCTAATATTAGGCTCCTCTCCCCCCGTCCCCTCCCCCCACACACACACTTTTTCTTCGGACATAATTTATTAATAGCAAATCTATTTCTCCATTTTCTCCAGATAAACTTCTAAATAAAGCAATTTCTAGGTTTAACATTGGAGAGTTTCAATAATATTGGTAATATCTCTAGAGAGTAGATCAATCTTGCAAAACTGACCACTTTAACCATCTGACATCTTCCGGAAAGATTAAGTGGTACATTTTGTCACCCCTCTAATTCTGTGATTATTTCAGTGATGATTGCCCCCAAATTATTTTTATAAAGATATTTAGCCTCCGGATCAATATAGATTCCTAAATATTTAAGTTGTTTCCTGGTTACCTTGAATTGGCATTTTCCCACCCATTTCATATTGTTTTTACTTGATAGGATTAGTATTTCAGTTTTAGCTGCATTCACCTTAAAACCCGAACATTTTACGAACTCTTCGAATACCTGGTGTATTTTTTTCTATAGTCTCTTCTGGATTTGACACAACCAACAATAAATCATCCATGAATACGGCTATCTTGCTCCCTTAAACTCCATCATATTTCTAAAATATTCAGCAAGCGGTTCAATCGCAATATTAAATAGCAGGGGGGATAAAGGGTAGCCCTGTCTTGTTCCTCTGAAATGCCCTATCTTCTGTGATAGTAAGCCTGCTACCATTATTTTTGCTTTGTGGTCTTTATACATTGCTCTGATCGAACCAAGAAAGGTTCCTGTAATACTCACTTTTCCCAGAACATTCATCAGGTAATCCCACCCTACATTATCAAAAGCTTTTTCGGCATTCACTGATATTATTATATTATCTTTATTGGTCTGCGTATTCATTTTTGTCTAGTTTATAGCTGTTATAACCTTTCTGATATTTTTAACAGACGCTCTGCCCTTTACAAAGCACGCCTGATCTACATGTATTAATTTAGGTACAACTGTAGAAAGTCTATTGGTCAATATTTTTTACAGTATCTTTGCATCTTGGCTCAAAAGAGAGATTGGTTTATAGGATTCTGGGTTCAATGGGATCTCTCCTTTCTTTCTGAATTATTCTTACAAAGGCAGTTTTACCCATCTCCATATATTCTTCTTTATCTAGAATTTCTTTGAACACTTCTCTAAGGGGGGGGGGGGCAATTTCATCAATGAGAATTTTATAAAACTCCCCTATGAATCCGTCTGAGCCTGGTGCTTTCCCATTTCTAAGATGTTTATTAGAATGTTCTCTCTTCACTCATTATACTAGCATTTAAGATCAACTGCTCTTCTCTGTCTAACTTAGGGAGCTTAATGTTTCCCCAAAAAACACACTGTGCTTCTTCGTCTATATTACTTTTACTACAGTATATTCATTTTGGTAGAAATTTTGACAAATCTTATTTATCTCTCTAGGATGATATCTCCCGATTTTTCCTTATTCTCAGAGTATAGTTTGACTTCATAGGTTTTCTACCATATTGCCCAAATGTTTCCCTGCTTTATTTCCAAACGTGTAAAAGTTTAGATTTCTAAACTGTATTGTCCTTTGTTCTTTCCTATGCAGCCAAACCTCACAATTATCCATAGCTCTCATATAACATTCTCTGTTATTTGTGGTTCTAAGTAGCTTAAAAAGCATAGAATCTAATATTCAACTCTTTGCTCGCCTTAGAGAACTCCAAATCAATATCCTTCCTTCTCTTAATTATGCAATTATTTTCCCTATTAAAACTGCCTTCCCAGTCTCCCAAAATAACCTTTCCTCATTGCAATGAGACGCATTGGTTTCCTTAAAATAAAGCCAATTGTTTAGATGAAATGCGTTAAATGTGGTTATTGTACAAGTAAGAAGGAAATCTCCATATTCTACCTCCATGCGCTCTCTGTCCCATATTAACCTCCACCCATACTGGGGCATGATCCGAGATGATTATATCTTCTATTTTATGGTAAAGATTTGTTTATTAATATGGCTACTCCTTTTTTCCCTACTGCTGGGGAATACATACAGTACATTTACCCACCCAGTCTCTCCTAAGTTTTTCACTTTCTGTCACATCTAGATGAGTTTCCAAAATTAATGCAACTTTGGCTTTAAGACGCTTAAGGTGCTTCAGAATTGTATTTCATTTGATAGGGGAATTGATTCCTGTAACATTCCTGTAACCCTAAAATATTGAACATACATATCGGCACGGTTAAAATCTACATATAGTCTCAGACTATAGAAGAACAGTTAGAGAAATCAGCCCCTCCATACACTATATACTCATTATAACAAAAAGACCAATAATTAGGTCTTGATACTTAAACCAGGTATCTTCTGCTGCAACCAGCTCCGTGCCGTATCCTCGCTGCGACCTCTTTCTCCGATTGGTGAATGATGAACCTGTATACGCCTCTGATCCCGCTCCGCTCACCTGTCCTCAATATCTTTGTGATTATTTCGAGTGTACTTTTCAGCTTCCATGGCCTAAGTAAAAAAAATTTCTCCATTCGTCGTGAAAAGTCAGAGTCTCTGGAAACCCCAGATTAAATCTCTAGTTTTGTTAAAACAAAGAGCTACAACGTTTTTCAAACTCTCTCCTTTTGTTAGAGACTGCCACCGAATAGTCCTGGAAAATTAATATCTTGGATGCCTCATTTGCATTTCCTCCTGAGTCATTATACAGTAAGCTCGCAAAAGTCTGTTTTTTTTTTCTTCACTAAGGTCCAGCAATTTAGCCATCACTGCTCTTGTCTTTCTCCTTGATATTTTGCTGGGCCAGGTCTATGGGCTCTTTGTACTTTGATGGTAGCCATATCCGAAGGTAACCCCAAAATCTCCAGGGCCATTTTGAGCAGAAATCCATACGTTGATATGGTTTTACAGACTTCAGTATCCCAATAATTCTTATACTGCTCCTCCTGAATCTATTTTCAAGATCTTCTACCTTTTCCTCCAAGGCTTGATTTTTCTTTTTATGTTCCTGGACTTCTGACTGAGTTTCTCCCAGATAATCTTGCAAGTCTCCCACTCTGGTCTCCACCCCTCCCAATCTTACATTTTGCAAGGAGAGTTCCTCTTTAAAATCTTCAAGGAACTCTTATTTAATGCAGGCATTAGCTCTTTTGAAAGTGCTTTGGCCATAGCAGCATAATCAGAGCTTGTCTCTTTAAGCGCTTGCACCCTGTTCTATTTCTCCATGCCTTGTAACTCTTCCCTCAGTGGCTATTTTAGGAGAATTGTTTCCTTCTAACTCTTCTCTCTGCTGCTTAGCTGTCCCAGCTTATTTGCTTCCCAGATAGCTGGCCATGGTGCTCCAGGGACTGTGCTGTGGATCACAAGGTTTTTTTTAAATTTTTATTGACGTTTTGCAGCGTGATTTTGCTTTGCAGAGTGAGGCTACACTGGAGCTCAGCCACCTGCGACTGTGCTCAGTTGTGCCATACCGGAAGTCGAGATCCTTTCTGACCCTACATACGAGGCCGCTCCATCACAGGTGTTTGAAGTGGGATACAGCGCCTCTGGTGGTCAGCAGAAGAAACACATGTAGAGGACACCAGAATAAAAAGCCACAAATTCAAGCAGAAAGACCAGGATTCCTGCGCTGGATAAAGCAACAAACCCGGACTGCACAACTGACCCATGAGAGGTACTGATTCTGCAAGTAAAGTTTGCCACACCACATATGACTACCAGCTGTGATTGTAGTATGTGTGTGAAAAGTGTTGATGTAAAAGTACATCAAGCCATCAGTTTTGTTGCTCCTCCTGTGGTCAGTGTAAAGAATACATGTGGAAATTTACCAGAAAAGAAAATCTGGAAAAGTTTTAACAGGTGGTTTGCTGAAGTCCAGGCTGCACAGCGACAGCAAGATGCAAACGTAAAATGCCCATAGTGTGTTGGGAGTGCGAGGACCCCGGGCACTTGGAAGAGTAGTTTCCTTACGTTCTCGAGTATGAAGGGTCACTATGAGTTCCAGCAGTATGAGGAATATTATCTCCAGCAACTGCCACAGCAAGCAACGTGTGGTGGGTGAGGCGAAAATGTAGAAGTTTTATCCAATGAAAGTGAGCTCAATACTGCTCATGCCTCAGAACCTACCGAAACAAAGAAAAGAAAGCAGAAAAAGAAAAGAGGTTCTCAACTCACAGCGGAAGTTGCAGAAACATTAAATGATGAGCCTCCAATGTCAGGAAATCACATGTCAGAAGGAAGCCGAGATGTTCAGCAGCCTAGAAGGACTGGCGGAATCCTCCTGGGAATGGCAGAATATCCAGACATGAAGGCATGGATTCAAAAGAAGGTGGAAAAGGATGGCAAAAGGTTGATGATTCCTTGAGCCAGGCTACAGATGCACAAGAGCATGCACTACACAGTGCCAGGCTATGACAATGATCTCATCCGTGAATGATTGGTTAAGGAGCAAGAAGCTAAGACTGAGCTACAGAGGGGTCCGTCTCCAGCGATCACTAAGTGTGTATCTTTGGAGAAGCCAAAGGATCACTTACTGAGTGAGTTCGGGGAAATTAGGACTAACCTGGAGCAGTCAAATGCTGCTGCTGCCGCCAGGGATGAAGAGGCACAGGCTGAGTTAGAAGTCTTCAGAAGGAGATTCGCGGTTTCAGCACTGGCATAGCGCTATATACAGGTATGCATTTTAACGCCCTTGAAGGAGTCGGGCAAACTCTAGAGACCGATAGAGAACAAGAATCTATAAGAGGAGGTCAAGTACTGTATGTAATTAGCACTTTAAGATGTAGAGGCCACCTTGGAGCAGGACATAGGCAAATCCCTATATTTCCAGTATGAATTTTGTTAGATCAGAGCGGAATCTGACAGAAAGAAGAGAAGCATTCTAACATTTCAGAAATACTACAGAGCTCTTATTCAAGGAAGGATAGAGAGAGAAAGTTACAGTATCTGCGCAAATGCTCCACAACGGTCATCATACAGGCTGCCTTCAGAGGGATGAAAGATCGTCGCCATAATAAATCATCTGCGTTCTTCAGTTTGGAGAATGCAACAACAAAGTGAGAAGTATTGACATTTGAAGCAATGTGTAATTGCTCTCCAGCCAAAGGTCAGAAAGATTCAGCAGCAAAGACGCTACAGGAATATGAAGAAAGCTGCTGGTGTGATTCAGTTCAGATATAGATCCCACCACAGAACCAAGCAAGTGGTTTGTTCCAATAACTGTATCTACAGTGCTGTTTCAGGGATCCAGTCTGCTTTCCACAAAATGCAGAAAAGAAGAACGAAGATGAGACTGAAAAGTGTAATACAAATCCAGGCATGCTACCATGCTCATAAAGTATGGTCCAAAACAGATTCATTACTATCAAAGCAGCTGCTATAAAGATTGTCTATGACTAGAATGAGACAGAAACATATCCATTATCTCACGCTGGAAAAGGCATCACTGGTTATCCAGCAGTGCTTTCGTCTGTGTAAATTAATGTCAAGAAAGAGAGGCCCAAGTCTACAAGTATTCTGACTGCGAAAGAGTGGTGCCATGGGGTACAGTTAAAGTTGACGAGAACTCCGCCAAGGTTGATGTAATGGTGCTAAATGATGCTGAGCCAGACACAGATGGTTGTATGAGTAACACGGACAACTCATGGAAGTACTCATTGCCAAGCGAGAAAAAAAAAGAAAGAAAAAGGAGGTGGAGAGATGGAAAGATAAACAACCAAGAATTCCTCCACGAGCAGCTAAGCGTGAGGAACTAGAGCGAATACTTGGAGATACTGGGTGAGTGCATAAGTTACAAAGACTTTGGAACCTGTCTTCTCTTCACATCGACTACACATCGAGGCTAGGATTTTATAAAGAGGTAGCGAAATACTGTGCTTCATGCCCCGAGGGCCCTATAATTGCCCCAAAGGGAAAAACCAAAGTTGCTGATGGGAATTAAGATGTTCTTGGAAAAGAACATTTCCTATACACACTGGAGAGAAAAGTAACCCAATTTATAGCACTCTAATCTAATTGGATGATTGATGAGTTAATTAAAATAGTTTATTGGGATTAATGATAAAATATAGGACTTAAAAAAAATAATAATTCAACAACCTCTATAAATCAAGTTGAAGTTGGTGAACCCCGGATTGTAGACAGTGCTGGATAGGGTATGAGCGTGTACATACACTATCCTTAGCGGACCTTCTATGAGGGAAACCCACCAGTGAAGGTGGGGGGGAAGGTAATAACTGAAACACTGTACCATGAATAAAATGCAAACAGCTGATAGGAGTAATACTATTGTGTTGTTGAAGCACACTATAGATAACCTGGTAGGTAGTTTATTGGTTTGTGAGCAGAGATCAAGGTGTTGATCTATGTTAACAGAGGCTAATAAGTGTTCCTAGGATAGGAGACCACAGTCTTAAAAGAACATTTCACCAGGTCCATGGATCTAGTCGGAAGCTTTGAGTACTTGCACTTGGAATGTAAGTCAAAGAAGAAGAAAAATACATTAAAGCCCAAGGTCTCCAGTAGTGACGATACCTGGAGACTGGGAAATTATGAAGAGACTGGGGTTATCCTTGGGGAATTGCTCACCCTCAGCAATTTTTTCATCCAAGTTCCGCCCTAGAGGAACCAAATAGCAGTACAAGTTAGAAGAGACAGCTGCTCTCCAAGTAGTAAATGTTGCTACCAAACTAATTATATTCTTCTCCTGGATTGGGATTCCTATTGAACTTTTAAGAGACCAGATGACAATTTCAGTATACAGACTCATGAGGGATGGCTGTGGTGTGGTACAGTTGAACTTGGTACAAATCCCTGTTTATTGTTCCTAAACAGATGGTCTAGTCAAATGCTTCAGTAAAACCCTTAAAAAAAGACAAAGTTCTTCTGGCATTGGGGTAAATTGTTTCTGCAACTTCTCTTTGCTATCCAGGAGGTTCCCCAGTATTCCACAGGACTTTGTCGTTTTGAATTGCTGTATGGAAGACAACCGAGAGCGTTCCTTGATGTGGCAAATAAAAAGTGCGTAGACCAGCTCCCAAGGGCAGGCAGTGTAGGAAGGTATGTGTTGAACAGTAGAGAAAGGTTAGGTAGACTAGGGGTGTTTGCACCTGGAATCCTATGAGTAGCTCAGGAATGGCATTGTGATTGTGAGGCCTTGATAAGGGGTTTTAAGCCAGGAGATAGAGAGTTACGTTTTGGGTCATGGGCAGGCCCCGTACAAAGGTAGTAAACTGTTAAATTGGGGGAGAATTTTTCCCTGAAGCAGAAATTACAGACACAAAATTGGTTTAGTCCATTTGTGGTCTGTTCTCTCCGGTACCACTGAGACTCCGCCACCAGGCCAATTATTGTCCCAAGAAGGGGGGGTGGGGGGGATGTTTATTGGCGAAGTGGAACCAGGGCTTTACTATGAGGGGGGAGGTATGTGAGGGAGTTAAGGGTTACACTTCTTCATTGTGCATGCTCTGAAGACCACACTCTAGCTGTAAGCTCTGTTAGGCTGTTGGCAATTAGCTCCTGAGTAAAATAGCCCTTTAAAAGGCTGCTAAAGTACAGGGCTTCCTGTTCATGAACCTGAAGGAGCTGCCGGACAACACAGCCTGCAAAGTAGAGGATCCAAGTTGCTCAGAGGGACTTTCCTGGAAACGGCAGAAACATACAGCCTGCACCAAAGCTTCAGCCTCTGATGGAAAGCAGGTAACATTTGGCTACAGGGTATTGCCTGTCTGTTGGAGAACCCAGACTTCCATTCTGTTGCCAGAGACTAAACACTTTCGTGTGGTTTTGTAGATGTATGCTTTTCACTTTAAACCATGATTCTGTTCCTTTGAAAGTATTCTGCAACCTGCTTTCCCCTGTGAGGGAAATAAAGGACTTCCATTGCATGAAAGTGGTGTGTGAGCTCCTATCTGACCCTACCTACGAGGCTGCTCCCTCCCTGTCCCAGGGAATATTGTTGATATCTTTAGGGGACACTGGTTACAATGTACAGCCAAGGCTCAGATAGCTCAGTATGGTCATGCCCGGATTACTGCAGATCAGGAAAGATTAGATAATATAGTGAGCATATGGCACATTGGTCGGAGCATTTACGAGACCGAGTATACAGATGAAATGGGGGCTAAATGGGTTTACTATGTAGAAGTACCTGATGGCAAGGTTGGTAGGGTTAGGAAGCCCGATCCGGACCATTGTGTGTGTGTGTCTGTGTGTGTGTTACTACTCACCTATGTGCTAGTGAGTGTCTGATCCCTTCAGGGTCACTGCAGTAATGATTATGCTCATGTTTCAAGTGTATTACTTCATCCTTTCTGGAACTGAAGATATATTCTGTTCTGCTCCCACTGCCATGTACCACATATCCATTCAAATATGGGATGTGGTAATATAAAAGAATACTGCTGTATGCCCAATTTGTGTATAGCGCAGCTACCTGGATAAGGTTAGGTGCATAAGTCTGAATATGTTCGTGTAAGAATTCTATATTTTATATACTTTGTTATAAACACATTCGTATAATTTGCAATTTGCACTTATGCGGGGTACATTATAGGCGCCAGAGAGATATATCTTCCTTCACTAAGAATTCTATGTTATTACAGATTGTATATACAGTAACAAAATGTGTGTACATACAGTAAGTATATATATATATATATATATATATATATATATATATATATATATATATATATATTGTGACAGAAACCAGGGGATAGTAATAAATTCCATATATAGGGCTACCAGGATACTGAACAGTTTCTATCCTGTTTGGCCTGGGAGTGCAGCCTTATAAAACATGCACTCCATCCCACAGTTTGGCAAGTGCTGGAACTGAGGGAGGAGGGATCCAGACCAGAATTTGTCTGCTGCCTGATTTCTGTCACCTGTCCTGCTAATTAGAAATCAGGTATTTAAGACTGATTTCCTGGTTCCTCTTCCCTCTCCCCAAGAGCCTGGAGACAGGAAGGCTGCAGGAAGCAGAGAGGGGGGAAAGCCTCTCCCCAAACAGGTTAAATCATTCTGTTCCTTTTTGTCTAAAACTGCAAAGTACCTTATTTTGTTGGTGGAAGTGGAAAAGCCACTTCAACCCTGAGTCAGGGAAAACCTAAGTTAAGTTATTGCTCAGGTGAGCAGATTTTTGTTTTGCTGTGTTTCTGTTGTATGCACTGTGGCAGTCTCAGTGCCTGGGACTGAATAAACCAGGCATAGCCTGTTTAAAGGAACAGCACGTGACGCCTCGTCATTTAACCTACCATAAAAGACCGTGTTCTAACAGTCCCGGTCAGACGGCGGAGCCCTGGAGTAAGCCGTTTGTCACAATATATATATATATATATCTATATACATACACACGCACACACACGCACAATACCAGTTGTGAATGGTAAAGAGACAACAGCACTCAGCAGTTCAAACAAATAATTATATTAGTATAGAAAATACTTGCACATATAATAGACGTTTCGATCCCGGAGCGGGACCTTTATCAAGGGGGGTGCAGAGAACAAGTGAAACTCATTGACATACCCTAAAGACACACTTACCAATTACAATTAAATTGTGCAAAAAAACAGATGACTACACAGTTCAAATTAAATGAAGCAGCAGCTGTGTGAAGATTCCCGCTATTGGTTACAAGTCCGTCACGTGATCCGTGCTCGGAAGCGTCCTGTATTACCATAGTAACCTTTAAGTATTAAGCAACTGCTCGGTTCATCCGGGTCTCATGGAGCAGGAGCGTATAGTCCCCTCGTATTAGCGTCCGTGGTTACCTTGGAAACCATGCGCATCTGATCCGGGATCGAAACGTCGATTATATGTGCAAGTGTTTTCTATACTAATATAATTCTTTGTTTGAAATGCTGAGTGCGGTTGTCTCTTTACCACTTCACAACTGGTATTGTATGCTGTTTATCTATATGGTACTAGCACCAGCCACAACTGCTTTCACTACTGGAGTGCTTTCAACATAAAAGGAGCCATACTCTATACACGCTATACACGCATATTATGCTCTTGTATGTGTGCAGAGCTTTTTCATTGAATAGTGTGTGGATGCATGTATGTATAGTCCATGTATCTAGTGTGCGTACCATACGTCTATGTATGGTGTGTGGGCCACCTGATTCTTGGGCCTGATTGTTGGACTTTCCCCCAGGCTAAAATTTTCCAGCCAGCCCCTGGCCTGGACTCATGGCTAATGTCCCACACCCACAGTCGCTCCTACCAACCATTGTGGCTAAGCAGTTCCATCTACTGCACTTACTACCTCACCTGCTGTCTCTAAGTCTCCCAACATTCCACTTCAATTGTAAGCTCTCTGAGGCAGGAATTTCCTTCCTTATTGTCTGACTTGGTTGCACTTATTGTATTATAATTCACTTTACTGTTTTTTTTTGTCACTTTTGTAGACCACTGAGTACACTGTGGGGGCTATATAAATAAAGATATACATACATATACAGAGGCAACATTATACAATTCACATATATATCTACTTGCTAACAACTTTCTTATTTTCATTAAACCACCTGGACAGTAGGTTCATCAGAAGCATGTAAACAACCCTAGCTGTATGGCTATACACATTCTGCTACCCAAACCTTGTATTGCTTGTAAAGTATCGTTCTGCTGCCCTATGTATGCATTAAAAATGCAACAAGAATTTATTAAGAAAATATCACGTTTTAGTGGGAAAAACAAAACAAAACAAAAGAACATTCTTGATAATTTTCCCATTTCTCTCCCAGTTCAGTGTCTTTTTGCAAATAAAATAACCAATAGAGGGAGTTTACCTTTGGCGAAAAAGTTCCTGCACATGTCTGGCTTGTTTTATAATATGAACAGTAGGAATCGCCATGTAAAAAGTAGTATGAAGTATGAGCTAAAAGTAGTGCATATATTAAAATTCCAATAGCAGCTAATATTGCACTGAAAATGTTCAGGCCAAGACTCCATCTCATCTAGAAAAAAAAAACAGGTGATTATTTGGTGGAAATTATTACCATGATGAGTTGTGTCCTACTATATGTTCGTCAACTTTGTTGATTGCCAAAGGATTACAATTGTTGTATACGGTCTGCTAACGGATGTTACACTACTGCAAATGTACTAGTGGTTAACGGCAGCTGGCTGTGTGTACCTGCATTCTGTATTGTGTATGAATTAGTCACATTGTAATTTCATCCGCCTATCTTTCTCTCTATGTTTTGACATCTTTGGCTCAGATTGTATTGTATTGTATGTCTTTATTTATATAGCGCTATAAATGTGCATAGCGCTTCACAGTAGTAATACATGTTGTAATCATATAAATAACAAATAATATAAATAACAGGTCATGGGAATAAGTGCTTCAGACATAAAAGTAACATTAAGGAAGAGGAGTCCCTGTACCGAGGAGCTTACAATCTAATTGGTAGGTAGGGGAACGTATAGAGACAGTAGGAGGGAATTCTAGTAAGTGCGTCTGCAAGGGGCCAAGCTTTATGTATCATGTGTCCAGGATTATCCACAGTGCTATTCATATGCTTCTTTAAGCAAATGTGTCTTAAGGTGGGTCTTAAAGGTGGATAGAGAGGGTGCTTGTCGGGTATTGAGGGGAAGGGCATTCCAGAGGTGCGGGGCAGTCAGTGAGAAAGGGTTAAGGCAGGAGAGGGCTTTAGATACAAAGGGGGTAGAAAGAAGACATCCTTGAGAAGAACGCAAGAGTCGGGATGGTGCATAGCGAGAAATTAGGGCTGAGATGTAAAGAGGGGCAGAAGAGTGTAAAGCTTTAAAAGTGAGGAGGAGAATTGAGTGTGAGATGCGGGATTTGATCGGAAGCCAGGAGAGGGATTTCAGGAGGGGAGACGCGGAGACAGATCTAGAAAAGAGTAGAGTGATTCTGGCAGCAGCATTTAGGATAGATTGTAGGGGAGACAGGTGAGAGGCAGAAAGGCCGGACAGCAAGAGGTTGCAGTAATCGAGACGGGAGACAATGAGGGCCTGAGTCAGAGTTTTAGCAGTCGAGTAACAGAGGAAAGGGCGTATCTTTGTGATATTGCAGAGAAAAAAGCACCAAGTTTTAGAAACGTTTTGAATGTGAGAGGAGAATGTGAGAGAGGAATCGAGTGTGACCCCTAGGCAGCGTGCTTGGGCTACTTGTTGAATGATCCTATTTCCAACAGTAATGTGGAAGGAGGTAGTAGGGCCAGGTTTGGGAGGAAGTATAAGGAGCTCTGTTTTTGCCATGTTAAGTTTCAGTCGGCGGAGGGCCATCCAGGATGATATTCCAGAGAGACATTCAGAAACTTTGGTCTATATAGCAGATGTAAGGTCAGGGGTTGAGAGGTAAATTTGTGTGTCGTCAGCATAGAGGTGATATTTTAACCCAAAAGATGTGATTAGGTCACCTAGAGAGAGTGTGAAAAGAGAAGGGGTCCCAGGACTGAGCCCTGGGGTACCCCCACAGAGAGATCGATAGAGGAGGAGGTGTTAGCAAAAGAGACACTGAAAGTACGATGGGAGAGGTAAGGCCTCGCAAGCATGCGGAAGCGTGGGTCTTAAGAAAATTTTAGTTATGGTGCTCACGGGAGCGCAGGGCCGGTCACGTGAGCGGTTCGCCCAATGAAGGCGAACCAGCTCCGTGACGTCACTAGCCCGCCACCCTACATGCACCAGGATGGCGCACTAACCAAGGCCAGGGAAAGCACCCGCTTTCCCTCAGCGCGCCTCCGCACAGGCTGAGTCACCATGGACTCAGCCTAAGATTTGATCCAGGATAGAGCTTTGTTCCGAATACCAAGAGTATGGAGAATGTGGAGGAGAAGAGGGTGGTGCACGGTGTCAAATGCTGCAGAGAGGTCGAGTAATTTGAGCAGAGTGTAATGACCTCTATTCTGAAGCCAGGGTCACGTGGGATGTGTGAATTACCCCAGATAGCATTAACTCAGCTCCCTTTCCAAATCACTCCAAGTCCTATAATATTTCCTTCCCTTTATTGGAAAAGCAGCAGTAAATACAGGCTCTTGTGGATGGTGTGTAGTAGTGATTTGTAGTTAGAAACAGGTAGAAAGAGATGGCCTTGCCATAGGAGAGTAACAGAGATGGGTGCTGTACTCACTGTCTCCAGGGTGGAAAAGGAAGTGAGGAGCAATGTGGGTAAAAGGAATAGTCTTGGGACAGACTATCTGTGAACAAAGACAGGGGGGAGGGCAGAATAGCCCATTCTGAGAAGAATTTAAGAGGTTGCTGTAGCAACTCACTGGTTACATGCTCAGAGGCAGAAAGGGCAACATATTGATACATCACACATGCACTGTGTATGTGTGTGGAACAAATGCATGCAGCTGAACTTAAAGCTGCAGTTCAGTCAATATCCTGCATGTGTTTTTTTTTTTAATAAATCAGTTCTGTAGTAAGAAAAAATACTTTTAGCATTTTCTGTT
Source organism: Ascaphus truei (assembly GCF_040206685.1). Classification (NCBI taxonomy): domain Eukaryota; kingdom Metazoa; phylum Chordata; class Amphibia; order Anura; family Ascaphidae; genus Ascaphus; species Ascaphus truei. The sequence goes on from NC_134488.1 coordinate 90,792,113, forward strand.
TTTAAAAAAACAACTTTGAAAGACCAATTTTCTTGTATTCTATTTTAACAGCCATTTGCTAAGGCACAGCCCCTTCATGTCCTGTCACAAGCTCTGGCACACCCCTTTGTCAGCCCTGCCCTCCCTCTAGCACTTGTCAGTGCAGGAGTGCTCATGAATATTCATGAGCTTCCACTGCCAGTCAAGCAGATTATAAACAAATCCCAGCTTTTAATATGTCACCAAATTTCGACCTATCAATACATGGAAAACGAATTGACCTGCAGCTATACAGTTCTTTAGCTAATTAGAGATTGCACACATAAAACTATTGAAGTAAAAAAATAAATGTAAAAAAAAAAAAAAAAAAAAAGACTGAACTGCAGCTTTAAGGAGCTGACAAGAAGAAGGGGGTCAAACAGAAATATCATTCTTGTTCCATGACAACCTCTGTCTTTGGCAGCATGGAGGTTGTCGGTTAATTTAGTGAGGGTTGTTTCAGTAGAGTGAGCAATGCGGAAGCCAGATTGTAGAGGGTCTAGAAGAGAATAGGTGTTGAGATCCACAAAAGGGTGCTAATCTTTACCATTACTCCCTATCATATGAATGGGAGTAAAGGCGTGCTAAAGCTTCACACCCCTTTGTGGATCTGGGCCTTTATTTGGTAGAATATTTGTGCTTTTTTTATTTTATTTTTTCAACACATCAGTGATCCGACGTTCATGTCAATGAGTGAATGGACTGTCAATAAATAACTGGTCATGAAGAGGTTAATACTTTTCATTGGAATGTAGTACCGGCTTTAACGATGGGATGGGACAAGTACAAGACATGATATTATATTTTATAAAAGGATACCATTGCATGATTGATGTGTGTATGTGACCATTATAATAGTAACAATACCAGCATTTCTGAACGTGTGATCTTCTTACAGTGTGATTCATTCATAACAAAATGTTATATCTATTGTCCGCTTTTAGATTAGATTTTATTTGCCAGTCTTCAAATCTTTTCTATTTGATTTTCCATTAATAATATAAACGCTTTTATTTCACGATGTTTCTTTGTGTCTGCAAGAAAAACAAATACCCCTCCAAGGGTCCTTTATATTTTGTGACAGGATTTATGGTGTAAAAAGGTGTTTTATATTTTGGCGGGGAAAGTGCTCCATTAAAGAACTTTTCTTGCTTGATAATACATAATTTCTTTTGGAGTGTTTATACTGTATTTTACAAATATTCAAATTGATGTATTTTATATGTAGCCCCGGTCCCCGGCGGCTCCTAGAGACCCCCCTTTTTTGTGGCAGCGCGGTCGCGGGTGCCGCCGGAGCCAGCGACGGACCTGCCGGCTGCTTCCAAAGGTGGGGGCCTGAGCAGGGAGTGTTGCGAGCCTTAGGAGGCTCTGCGGCGTACCCGGCTAGCGGGGGCCGTCATTGTGGTTGTGCGCACATGCGGCATGATTGCGCACGCGCGGATGAGACCAGGGAGTTGCGGTGGCCATTGAGGGGTTGCGCATGCGCAGTGGAATCGCGCACGCGGCCCCAGTATAGGAATAGCCTCCACGGGACTACAATTCCCAGGAGGCTAAGGGGGGAAGGTACCAGGTGCCCCAGAGTAGCCAATAGGGCTAGAGGATTGCCCTGCAGGGAAAAGAGAGACATTTCGCGGGGTTTGGAGGAGAGGAGGAGTTGGCGCCAGGAGAAGCTAGGGGAAGGAGGTAGGGTGCAGGAGTCAGTGACTCCCTGCATTGGCCAGCAGCCCCCAAGGCCCCAGCTAGCCCTGAGTCACCCAGTAGTGCGAGTTGTGTCAGGGACAGCCCCCAGGTTAGGGACCCTGCCCCTTACTATCCAGAGTCAGTTAGGGATCCAGCAGACGCTGCGCGTCCATCCAGAAGTTTGGGCTCAGACCGTCGCTGCCGTAGCCATCCAGGTGGGATCACCCCGGACAGTAGTTCCTGTATACAGCCGACATCAGGATCCTTTGTGAAGTTCCTTGGCAGGCCCGGGCACCGGAGTGCCCGGCAGGTAATCAACAAGTGCACCAACGAGTCATATCATATTCACACGGGACATAGTGGCTACGCAGTCACACATATAGGTTGTGTATACACAATATCTCACTTGAGGGAGGGGTGATACTGTGTGGGGTTACTGGACACTGGGTGGGATCATCCGTTGGAGGTGGAGGTAGCGTCCTGCGAGACGCAGTGGTTAGTGTCTCCTCTAGGGAGGGACACCTGTTGATATATGTGCATATGCTATACAGTAAAGTCATTGGTTGTTTTACATACGGTGTGTGGAGTGATATATATATTTTCCTGTGAGAAACCACTCCCCCTCTGGTGGGAGCCATCGCAGGTGGAGGCGCTGCACCAAGTACGAAGTTATTCATATTGTGTCATACGTGCCCCAGGCTCTCCGTGGCGGAGGCTTAGGCCTCCTGTGAGCCTAACAGGTAAAGCACCACACTGGGTAATGCATATAGATCCCCTCATATACACCCTATCTGCGATTGGGGGGGGGCGGGGGAATATGGGTTACATATACAACAAGAGTATATTTTCAATAAGAGATAATATTGAATTATTGCTCAGGTTATTAGATGCCTGAAACATTCTGTGTAATGCATAACATCCAGTGCTGAAGCTGGCTTTTAAAAAAAAGTAGTGTCTGTGTGTGATCAAAAGAAAACTCAATTTATGGAACATTTAGACCAAATTTTAAGTCAGGGGTGCACAAACATTTCAGTCTGCGCCCCCCTGGCTGCTCTTCTCCCCCCCCCCCTTTACCCAATTGTCTGTATTTTCTGATGTAAATGACATCATGTGACCCCCTCTGTGTAATTTGACGCCGCGTCACCATAAGCCGCCAGAGAGCAGGTAAGTGAGTTACAGAGGCCTCGCGCCCGCGCTCCCCGGCATTTAATTGAAATGCTTTGAGGAAAAGCGCGGGGCCCTGTAAGCGCCGTGCTCCCCCTAGAAAATCTTGCGCACCCCTAAATAAACCCCTGTTCGTTTAAAAAGAACTAACTAAGTGTGTAAATTAAACATTCAGTGATTGTTTAGGTTTCTAAATACAAAACTAGTAGTACTCCCCGTATCAAAAGACTTCTGATGGCAAATAGGGCCATATTTACTGAGCAGTCTTCTATATTCTGGTGCTGAAGGTCACCTTAGAGCCTATTTATGTCACTGTTCTATAAGGTGTCTCCAGCCCCACAAGATATCTTATGACATAAAAGTACTTGGTAAATATGGACTCTAGTGTTTTTATAGTCGGACGTACCGTATTGGCCCGAATATAGGGCTATGTGTTTTCCCTAAAAATGCCTAATACCTTTAATTTTTCATGTAGAACAGCTTCAAAACTTTAGGATCATATTATGTGCGAGACTGTACTATATTCAGGCCAACAGGGTCTTTCCTTTCTTTTTATCCATAGTTCATATAGATTCCTCTACCTTACCTTTCCCAGCGTTGGTTTGATGGAAGCCGCAAGAGAGATTGCCCCAGAAATAATATACTAAAAAGAGGAGAAAAAAAGGAATGTTAATATATATCTGCTGACTGACTCATGGAAACCAGTGTGATGGATAAACCTTTCTCCCTTCTCTTTCCTCTCCCCCCCCTCGTGTTTTTCACACTACGTTCCCATTCCCCTACCCCCCTTATTTTTACTGCTTATCAGTCCAATTTCACTTGGACTTCTACTTTTCACCATTGATCCTGCGTATGCACTGCGTTTATTTTCATTTACTTACAGTATCACTATTTATCCTGTGTATGCACTGCGCGTTTCTATTTATGTACTGTATGCCTATTTGGTTCAGTTCAGTAAAACATTTTCTTTTTTTTACGTATTCCTATGTGCATGACTTATTATTTCTTGTTTTAGTGCTGGGAACTCTATTCAGGTAGCTTCGATAAGATCACTGCCACATCAAACCGTTTTGGCATGTTCCAACCGACAGGTCTGACATTTGTGTTATCACGGTATTCAGAAAGAGTTCTTGTAAGTCAGATACCATTCGGTAAGAATATTCGATACCACTTGAGTTAGCAGTGTCTTTGGCTGTGTCTTTTTCTAAGATCTGTTTTTATTTTTGCATTATTCAACAATATTTGTCAATTACTGTATATTCTCAAAATATTTGTGACAGTTGTTATCCAAGTGCTTTCTAAGTAAGTTCCATAGATTAATTGGCAGGAAGCCAAAGCACCGCACCACGAAATTTCCTTGGCAAACCTGTTGGAAACTACACATGTGGCAGATGTGTGATTTGCAAATATATGAGAAAAGAAAAAATGGTTTGTGATACTCAAAGTGGCACTAACTATGCTGTGGGTCAGTTCATAAATTGTTTGACTACCTTTGTCATTTATATTATTGATTCTCCTTGTAAACTTTTTTACGTAGGGAAGACCATCAGACCATTGAAGGTTCACATTTGTGAACATATTAATGGGATTAAGAATGCTCAGCAAAATCTAGACAAGGGCAAAACCATCCATAATCTAGCTCAACATTTTCTAACCCATCATGAAGGGAGGGCGGATACATTACATTTCAGGGGGATTGAAGTTGTTCCCAGAGACCTTAGGAGAGGCGATAGGGAGAATCGACTTCTCCAAAGGGAGCAATATTGGATATACAGTATACCCTGGGAAGCAAATCGTTTGGTGGCTTAAATGAAGTTATCGAATTGGCCCCTTTTTTTTAAATGAGCATTTTGTGGTCTGATGATATCCCAGTGCGTTTAATATTTATAATCTATATCATACATTATATTTACTTGTCTGTATAAAGTATGACATCTTTATGTATCAATTAAATGAATTATTGTGTACAACCTAAAGGTACAAATTAAATCTATGACAATATATGATATTTATTTACATTAACATTGATGTGTACAGAGACACTAATGTGTATATTGAGTGGTTCATGGGTTAATAATCTATTTTGTGAGCTTTATAATATATATTATATATATATATATATATATATATATATATATATATATATATATATGTAGCCCCGAGGTATATTTAAGTTTTCTGGCCCCCCTCCGCGAGTGCCGTGCGGTAGCGGGTGCCGCCGGAGGCTGCGACGGACCCGCCGGCACTTTGCGAGGGTGGGGGCCAGTGCAGGGAGCAGAGCGGGACTGTGAGGCGCAGGCCGGTTGCCGGGGACGCGATCGGGCCGTTGCTAAGGCCGCGATCGCGTTGCTACCGGCCCGGCGGCTTGTGCAGAGGGCGCCGCCATTGCGCGTAGGTTCACGCATGCGCAGTGCTCGCGTAGGCGCAGGTAGGACCCCAGAGCTAGGGAGAGATCGTGCGAGAGTAGGACAGGGGAGGAAAGGATTGAGGCGGCCATTAGGGGTTCGCGCATGCTCAGGGCAAGTGCGCACGCGGCCCCAATGCTTAGACAGCCTCCTGGGAACTACAACTCCCAGGAGGCATAGGGAGACAGAGGTCAGGTGCTCCATTGCGGCCAATAGGGCTGGAGGAAGCTCAGCCCGGGAATATAGATACATTTCCCGGGCTTTGCACAGGAGTCAGGAAGAAGCAGAGGAAGGAGTAGGAAGGGTGTAGGGAGCGCGTGGCTCCTGCACCAGGTAAGGGTTCTCCTTAGGTCCCCAGGCAGGCCCCAATTCCCGGTAAGGGCAGGGGGTAACTGAAGAGGGACGGCCCTAGATAGGGAAGGTCACCCTTAGGTGTGTAGGTGCAGGTTTGGCAGTGCCACAGCGGGTAGTGCTGTGAGCACTGACAAATAGGCACAGGGTGTGCAGCGGATGCTGAGTGTGTGCAGTGTGTTTGCTGCGGGTTCCAGGTTGCTGTGTATGAGTGTTGCATGTTGACGCTGCGTGTACTGAGTGCAGTGTGTGTGCAGCGTGGGTTACTGTCTGCAGGCTGACTGTGAGAGCTGTGTGTCGGCTGCAGGCGCTGTTAGTATCAGTGAGTTATTAGGTTACAGTTAGGGACTTGGGTAGTAGGGGAGGGGGGCAGGTTATTAACCCCGCAGGCCCTAGGAGTTTTCCCCAAGCCACCCCAGGTTGCGGTTCATCAGGGACAGGCCCTAGGTTAGGGTTCCTGTCACGTTAGGGATAGATAGGGATAGCGGCGGTTGCTGTTCCCGTGAGACGGTGTGTTACCGAGAGACGGTTGTGTTCCCGTGAAGCGGTGGGACCCTTGTTGGGGTCCTGGAGAAGTACCTGGATAGGATCAGACGGCGGCTTCGCACGTCTGACCCTTTTAGAAGAGTGTAGCAGGCCCGAGCATCGGAGTGCTCGGAAGGTATTTCTACACATGTGCACCAACAGGCCTAATAGATAATTTAGTGACTGCGCAGTCACCCACGACCCTCGTAGGAGTACGGGACATTGGGTGTGGGGGAGCACAGGACACTGGTTGGGAACACCAGACATTGGGCTGAGGTGATATGGTTAAGGTGATGCGGATAGAGCATTGATGTTATGTAATGTGTTATATGTGTGTTCAGTAAAGTGTTAGTATTATATATGTGTTGTTGTTGTATTTCTTACCCAGGGCTATCTTTCATAACGGGGATCCTGGGTAAGTGGAGGCGCTGCACCAGGTAAATGGTAAAGGTTTCCCCAGGCTCCCAGCTAGCGGAGGCTCGGATCTCCTGGAGCCACAGGTGTTATACAGTTACCAGTAGTCCCTTAGAAGAGGTGTGCCACAAGGAAAGGGACCGGTTAGACCACAGGGGCCAATGTGAGATTGGGTGGGTCAGGCCGGTTCACAAAAAGGGCTACATATATATATTTATATATATATATATATATATATACATATACATATATATATATATATGTATATATATGTATATATATATATGTATATATATATGTATATATGTATGTGATTTTGTGCATGTGTTCATATACACATATTTGTATATAATTGTTTCTGCACAGTTTGCTATCCTATCTATGAGCCCCGTGTAGATACATAATGTGCGTTTTCATTTGAATATTGTGTATGTTTTTATGCATAAAATGACATACAATTGCCCATGTATACAGTAGTCTACAATTTTGATTATTTGATGATTTCCATATAAGTCTGCCAATTCAATCAGAGAGGTAACTCATTTAAGAAAGAGTTTAAAATGTAAGACTCCTTTTTAATACTTGTATCATTTTTTATTATATTATTGAATTTTTTTTAAATAAATGGATTATATGAAATTTTTACTAATAAATGTTTTGTAATAATTATATATGGGTAAACATGTGGTGTGTAGGATTAATTTAGTGGTGATAATCTATGGGATAATTATCCCAGTTTACTTTAACATGATTAGTTCACACATGTAGGATTTACCGCCCCCCCCTCCCCCCTCCCCCCCCTCTCCCCTCCCCCCCCTCCCCCCTCCCCCCCCTCTCCCCTCCCCCCTTTCCCGATTTTTTGTTTTTGTGATGTTTCATTGGGATGTATTTTTTTAGTGTTGTTATGGGTTATCATTTTGTAATAAGTATGTTTTGTAATAGTTGATTGGAAGGCTATTTTTTTATATCCGTTATAGTGATCCCTATTGGCATAGAGTTCCTCTAGCCAGGTATTTAAGTAATACCCAGGGATCACATGACCAATACACTGAAGAAGTGTCATATGACATGAAACGCGTAGGTGACGTCATACGCAGCGACGCGACGACGGACATCCGTGCTGCAGTTCTGAGACTCCACGAGAACTCCACAGGAGTTCTTTAGCTTGAGGTCTGTGTGCATTTGTATCATCTTGCCCCAGACTTTCCCCCTGCTATTACATCTAGGGATAGCATTGAGTTTCCTAGTCGTGAGGTTCTGTTTGTAGCAGTTCCTTTATCCTCTGTGGTTGTCACGGATCATTTGATCATTGTGATCTTTACCTGTCATGTTCTGTCTCTTTTTACTTATAAAGATTTTGTGTACTAATTTCGGTTTTGTTTCTTTCCATGCGCTCCTATTTTTTTATTTTTTTTGTGACTGAGTGTACCCCGCTGATCACAGGAGACTGGGAGCAGAAGGGAGATCCCGTTATTAAAGGGAGAAATATCAAGGGACAGCGCTCACATTTTCCTTTCCCTGAGTTAAAAAATGATTATTCCAAAAATAGAGGATTACACTGACATGTTTCGCTCCACGGAGCTTTATCAAAGTACACTTAGCTCATTCATTTTGTGGTGCAGCGCTTTGGCTTCCTGACAATTTCTCTGTCTGCTCATCATTCCCTGCGCATCGCACATAGGACTTATACCCTGCAAGTGAAGATTCCCATCATCTTGGATTCAACTAAGACAGAAGGTCATCTCTCTGTGAGTAATACTTTATCTTGTTGGACTGTTTTGATATATTTGGAGGTTTATATGTGCGTTGGGACATACAGTACTTGGCTCATATATACTCTATACAGAGTGGCACCCTAGTTCAACGCTATCCTCCACAAGACTCATTAAGAATTTCTGATATTATGGATAGTTGCTAAAGGGGTTGTATCTCATATTATACCTGTATGACTTAAGGAAGGAAACTAAACTACTATCAAACCAGTTTTTTTTCTTTTCCCTATAGTGTATCCCATTCCTTAGAGCCCCAGTTCTCCCTATCTCAGGGAAACTCTATTTAGTACGTTTTCTGCAGTGTTTTCAAATCATCGCACATTTTCTAACAGTTGCTAATATCCCAAATTCAAAAACTTTCCCAAAGTTTTCAGTCTTCTCTGCTAAATGATCAACTCATTCTGCGCAAATGTATACACTCCTGGGGTAATTCAATTGACTATATCCAGGGGTTTAATTAATTGAAGTGCCGGGATTAGTCAATCTCTGATGCGGTTAGTACACCCTAATCCAACGTTAACTGCCATAGACTTGAATAGTAGTTAAACCCAGATCAGGGTGCGATACTGATTAATCTGTCCCAATGAGTTGTATTGATTTGCAAAAACTACCACAGGATAGCAGAATTCATTACAATAGCTATAAGTCACAGGAATACTGTAATAGGCAGAAAACATTCTTCTTTGCCCAACAGAAAGTTTCTTATTACAGTACTTCCTACAGTAACTGTGAGCAGGGGATGTGATGCTTTGAGCATTATGTACAGTGGGGTTTCTAGGTACAATATAAGCAGTTGTTTGCAGTGCTAACAATGGGTTCCCCACATCCATGGTTATCCAAAGTTCACTTTTCTACTTATCTTTGTAATATGCTTATTGTATGTATGTATGTGTATGTTTATTTGTATTGCCCATCCATATACAAACAGTAATACATAATAATAGGACACATAAAAAGTAAACATTAGGACCAGGTTCACTTGCATACAGTAAAAATATATTACATTATATACAGTAAAGAAATCAAATATTATTTAACATCTTAAACAATGAAGGTGTCACAATGTGTATCCACTGTTTAAGGTTTCCTGGTGGATGAGGGCAATGGGTGCCTATAAATTCAGAAAGAAAACTATTAACCGTGTTTTCTATTTTCATTAATTCTCTTTTCGTTTCAAACACACCTTAAATAAGTTATGGGGGGGTAAAAAAAAAAAAGTGACAAATTGTCCACCGTATAGCATACAGCAAATGAAAAATATCACTTGTGAGCACATTCACGTCTCAAACACGTCTGCACCCCTGCCTTTCAACCATTATCTCCTAGCATACAGTGCTTCCACTGCAGCAAGGGATTCTGGGAAATAACATGCAAATGAGCTCACAGTGTCACCTTTTGCTTCAAATCCATTTTGACATGGACCCCTATAAGCTTATGCCTGCTGCATTACACAGCTTTTCAGCACAGCCTGGGTTAAGTACATAGCCAGTAAACCTACTCACAGGTTTTTAGCCCCAGAACTTATTTATGGTGTGGTTGAAACCTATCCCAGCTTCAATTTGCAAAGCCAGTATAACCAGCATCATACTGATGAGATTCAAAAGGCTGAAACAACTGTCTGTGAGTGGGTTTACTTAATAGAAGAAGATAGTGGTGCAAAACAGGGTTACAGACCTTTCTGAGACGTGAATATGCTCACACAGTTTTTTTGTTTTTTTCAGGTTTTTTTTCCTCCAAATTCCTTTTGAACGTTTTAATGGGGCTCAATAATAATAATAATATTAATAATAATAATAATAATATTATTATTTCAGTGCAGATTTATGCCGTACTGGCAAAGGACTGGTATGATATAATTCAGCATTCATTATATATGTAATAAAAGTTTGTACTATGGAGGAAAAAATGTCTTCACGTGCTGCTTTGAGGGTCATCAGGTTCAAGTAATAAATGATTTATTATTACTTTTTGGGGGAACAACTTTGATTATCCCCCAAAATGCCCCTTCCCCAGTATTTCTCTGCTGCTGACACGATTGAAGTATTTACACTTTATTATTTATCTTGAAAAAACACTTTTTTTTGTAGTTCTGGATTCACTGCCTAAAGAAGACAATTTAATGAGTTAAAGTTGTACATTTTTGGGACCATTGTAATAAATAGTTTTAGCTTTGGATGTCATTATGAAACCTGGCCCTACATGCACTGATATTTATCCTTTCCATCCATGTACTATCATGTCCCAGTGAATCCTCCTTGTAATACCTTCCCCTTTATAATACTACAGGTAACCAAGTGCTGACATTTCTCCAAAATATGCGTGAATAAGTTTGTCTTGTGTCTCTGGTTACAAAAATTATGTACACTAGAATGTAAATTAATGACACATTTTTGTTGATCTATTAAAAGGCATTACAACCTATAATTTTTTTTTTCCTTTTTTCAGGACCAATACAGCAACCAGAAGGCTGCATTGCATTCTAACATATGTCATTGATCTGCTCCTTAACTCCTCCTCTTGATGCAAAAATTAAATGCGTCAATGACCCATAACTGTGAGTTAGTGTGATCCCTGAATGAGTTTGAATAGATACATTTTCTTACCGCTATTCCAGACCACAATGGTACGCCAGGGACAGTCAGGGCATGCAGTTGATAGCAGCTCTCTCTGCAGGCTACAGTTAAAACCACGCCAAGAACAATTTCAACTATTCCTGAAAATATCTGAGTCACCTGTAGAAGACAAAATGAAAGCACACATGTGAAAGCCATATCCTAAAATATTGAGGAAATATTCTATTGTAGTATTTTGAAAATGATGGAAATCTTGTCCTGCTATAACTCGGAGCAGGGCCAGCCCGACTATTAGGTGAACCTAGGCAGTCGCCTAGGGCTCAAAGGTCCTAGGGGCATATTAATAATAATATTATTAGGGCGCGGAGCGGCAGTAGAAGACTATGTCAGCGGAGGGAAGTCTTTGAGACAGCGGGTGGAGGTGGTTTGGCTGTGGCAGGTGAAGACATCCGATCGGAGCAGGAGCACAGGAGACGGCAGGGGAGGTACGCGCTGTAGCACCGGCAACAGAAGTCAGGTGCCGGAAGTCATACACCGGTCAACTTCCGGTGTTACAGAGCGTACCTCCCCTGCCGTCTCCTGCTCTCCTGCTCCGATAGAATGTTTTCACTTGCCCCAGCCAAGCCACCGTCGCCCGCTGTCTCAACGTCTTCCCTCCGCTGACATCGTCTTTTACTGCCGCTCCGCTAACTGACTCTATGCCGCTCCGCTACCTGACTCCTATGCCGCTCCGCTACCTGACTCCTGTGCCGCTCCACTCCCGCTGTGTCGCCTGGTAAGTGAAGGGGGGTGGGGGGTGCGCAAATGTCTGATAATACTTTCCATATTATCCTACATTATTGGTTATCTGACACGGCATTGGTCCCATTTAGGTCAGATAACCAGGACTCTACTGTATTATTTTTTATCTTTTTTTTAAAAAAAATTTAAATTTTAAGTTTCGCCTAGGGCGCATGAACCTCTTGCGCCGGCCCTAGGAACATCACAGATACTGAACAAGTAATTGATGGAAACAGGTTTGCCAGGCGATAAGACCCATTTCTAAAACGTCTTCTGTGCTAAAATCCCCGGCCTAAACCTTTAAACAAGGAGTGTCTTTGCATGGAAGAGGAGGGGCTGGCCTGCCACAAACTGCTCAATAAGCAGTTGCAGGTGATTGTATACCAAAAGTCTCCTTTTTTCATATAGGTATTTACACCATACATATATATATATATATATATATATATATATATATATATATTCCCCATTGATTGCTATCCCAAAGGGAGAAGCTCAGGGATTCACTTTTGTTTCGCACATTTGTATGGCCAAATCCTTCACTAGCTGCATGCTCCTCACGTGGAGAAGTGCAGTGATTATATTTGTTTTACATTATTTGTTGGGCCGATTTTAATCCTTAGCAGCACGCTCCTAGAGGGCAACACTACTATGGTGTAATTTAATATATTTAGCCAATCACCTGCAACTGCTTATTGAGCAGTTTGTGGCAGGCCAGCCACTCCTCTTCCAGGTATATAATCTCCCAGCAAGGTCCCATTATTTCACTTCACTTGCAGACATGTGAGTATCTGTACTGGTATATACCAGTTTTTAACTGCACTAGGTTATATAAGCATATGCTTTGATATTTTAGCCTCTTCTGGGCTTATTTCACATAACACTAGTATGCATTTAGCGTAGGGACCTGCTATAATGAGACTTACCTTGACGTGGTTAGCAGGCTTGGCATTATTTGATCAAAGGATGTATACCAAAAGTCTCCTTTTTTCATATAGGTATTTACACCATACATATTTACATGCCCCCTGACACCTGGACATCTGGCAGGGACAAACTGGTTACCTCTCCCCCTCCCCACTGGATACCTTACTTGGCTAATTTTTTTGAGCTATGGTCTGTTTCCAGACAGAGGGGAACCGAATCAGAAGGGGGCCATAGAAGCCTGAGTCTAAATTATGCATTGCTTACTCACTGGATTTCCTGCCATGCATTTTAATGCATAGTAATTACACTTTAAGTGTTACCTCCTGTTCTGGACGCCTGAAGGAAAAATCCCCTTATGTCTATAATGTTAAAATAGTTCAACTAGGGTAACGTTAATTCATCAATTTTTATAAGGCTTTGTAAAAATTGTGTGATAACCTTTGTAATGGTTTTACCCCAGCAGCACTCACCTCAAAAACTCAGCGCTCTAGGATGTTTCCAGCCAAAGTTACCTCACTGCTTATGCGCTACGCAAAAGGCTGCTGACTTTTAAAACTTTTTTCCTTTCTGCGGTTGGCAATGAAACACTGACAATACTTAAAACTGATAAATAACTGGGGGAGACATATACAATGTAACTCCGGGTATTGATGTGGTCCCCTTATGCTTAGCGGGACACCCACAGACAATTCTAAAACATTTACAGGCTTGCAGCCAGCAGTGGGCTACAGAGCTGACACTTTACATTTACCCCATATGACTGAGGGGAACTTTGTTACATGACTTATACATGTTGTCCCCTTATACCTAGCGGGACACACACAGACCGTTCTAACACAATTACAGGGTTGCAGCCATTAGTGGCTGCAGAGCTGACACTTTACATTTACCCACTATGACTCAGGGGAACCCTGTTACATGTCTTATACAGCTGATACATAGCATTACTCTCGCCCCCTTATACCTGGGGGGAGAGACACAGGCATTTTGAATAGATTTGCAGTATTACCACCCTTGCTGGGTTGCCGAGCTGACACTCTACAATTCCCAATCTGACTCAGGGGCACCCAACCGGACATACCTTTATTTATTGGCCTGGGTACGCCCTCACCGCCACGTTATAGACAAGTGGTGCTATGTTCCCTGCATGATGATCATGACCATTTGAGCACCGACAAAACAATGGGATTAGTGAAAGATCGATTCTATTGGCCCAAGATGGCATGAGGAATATTGTAAGATCGGTGGAATGTGTGTGCTGAGAAAGACATTGCCCACCCGGGTCGTACCATTAATCAATATCACCAACAGTGGACCACAGGACCTGGTCTGCATGGACTTCTTGTCTCTAGAGACAGATAGCAAGAACACCAGTAATATTCTAGTGGTCACTGATCATTTCACCCAGTATGTACAAGCATTCCCAACAAAGGACCAAAGAGCCACTATAGTCACCAAAGTGCTCTGGGACAAATATTTTGTCCATTATGGATTGCCAGCAAGGACGGGACTTCGAAAGCTGACTCATCAAGGAATTACTGCACATCTGTAGGATAAAGAAGTCCAGAACCACACCTTTCCACCCACAGGGGGATCCGTCACTCAAGAGATTCAATGGGACCCTTCTGAATATGATGGGCATCCTAAATAATCAAGGGAAGGAATGATGGAGTCAGCATGTGTGTGGCAAGGAGAGGGTTAATCAGGCCTAAATAAAGGTATTATACCCTGCTGATTAAGCCCACTCGCATTGGGAATGAAGAGGTTAAAAGTATTTGCACTGCACTGCTGTGTTTTCCTCAGTATACAAGGGTGCTGACAAGAAGAAAGAGGTCTTGAGCAGAAAGGCTCTGCTGAGATCAAGACACCCAAAAACCTATATTCCTGGACACAGGAGACCCAGGAACCTACTAGAGACTGACATGAAGGGCCACCTGCTTTACGTTCCAGTACGGCCAGTTCCAGGGCTGAATGCAGAACACAACGTTACTGGCACCATCAGGAACTTTTTCCCATCTCTCCTAAGGAGCAACCTTTTGATGTGAGTGCATTTTCCTAAATGAACTAACCAAGTTGTTGTATTTTGTTTTATTCTGACCCCTCCTCATTGTGGTTTTGTTCTCTTTTCTTATTGCAGGTGTCCTGGAATCATGAGTGAAACCACGCGACGGAGAATCTCCCTTTTTTTTCATACCTGATATTGTGTAGAGGATGCTGAATCACCTCTAAGATCTCTGGCAGCAGGACTTCACTGTGTGTGGGACTCAACATTTACGTGTACATCAAATTACGGTTTGCGCTAATATAACCCCCTTTTCCTTATAACTGCTGTATTTGCCCTGTTCCAGCCTTCTTAAACCCATTTGCAGGCTATTCTCTGCCTACTGCAAAAGAAGTGAATGCAATACATGTTATATTCTTTTGAGACACAAGATGGAGTTGTGAGCGCCAAAGCCAGCGCTGATTGAAGAAGCGTGGCTGGGGTTTAGAGGTCTGTTAGAAATGGATACCCATGCTTCCATCTATTCGACCTCGTAACCACAAGTCAATTGAATAATTGGCTTGCGGTTAGATTTGAAGTGGTTTACCGATAAAATGTATCCGTACCTCGTTAGCCCCGTAACTTGAAAGGCAGAAAGTCTAATGCCGTGGGAAGTGTGTCAATTGACGTGAGAAGTAGGTGAACTTGACTCCCCACAAGCAAGCCTTTCAATTAAGGGGGCTAACTCAGAACTCGCGAACGGAGGCACCTAGCACCCTGATTTTTAGTGTGCAAGTATAAATAAGTAAAACACAAACATACATATATATATTACAGTTGTGGTACATCTAGAACATGAAGTTTAAATAAAGTGTGTAATACTGTGAATTTAAAATGTACAGGCAGGAACAGTTTTTTCTGTGAGCCCGGGAAAAAATTCTTTGGCATGTAAATTTGCTAGGGGTGAATGAGCTGAGGGTATTTTCCATCCTGCACTTCAAAGAGGTCCCGCTAAGCCGGAGACCCTCAGTCTAGCGAAGTGACAGGGATGAAAAACCTCAGAGCACCAAAGTGTCAACATGGCCGGAATCCTGATGAGTGCCAGATCCCGGGCCAATGACACCTTGGGACCAAACCCCAGACTAAGGGGCGCCAACAAAAGAGGTGTATTCCAGGTATGCCAAGTTGCCTGGATGTCAAGCTGACACATGCGCTTTGCACACCGGAAAGCCTTTTTGCCTGGTTTTGCCAACTGCGGGCAAAACGGAGATTGGTGGGTTACATATTCAGACAGAGGGGATTGGGTATACATGTTAAGGATGGATTAGATCACCCTATAACTGTGCCCGCCGGACTATCCCCAGTGTGATCCAGATATGATTCATGATGTGACTACACTTTACGCAGGACTTCGTTCAAGCACAGCGGTAGCGGTTCCAGTACGCAAGGGGTTAATACCATCGAAACCAAGAATTTACCACAAACTTCGGAATTCGTTAGCCCTGGGGACTTCCAAATGAATGCCTATGAACTTTACTAAATTCTTTGATTTGGGAAAGTTATTAGATCGTTGTAGACGGACGTTCACAGAGGTACACAATTTGGAGACGTTTATAATGTGAAATTATAATAAGGCTTTATTGTGCCTTTTCCTTTTCATCAGTAAATCCATCCAAACACAGGGGGGGAACAAAGCTTCTATTCACTTGGGAGTATTTCTAGTGAAACACTATGCAATAATTCACATCTCCCTTAGTCAAGCATTTCTCGCAGCCCAAAACATATAGCATGAAATAAGCAGATATAAGCAGTCTCTTAAGAATAAAAGTCTTATCTGTTTCTCGGAGGGAAACTCTTCTCACTTCCTGGTTCAGCTTCAGGTGTAGTAGTTTTCCCTTTGTCTTGAAATCAGCTCTGCTGGGCAGAGCTCAAGACTGGTCAGCTCCAGAGATCTGGGTTTCTTTTGGTCAGTCTCTCCTGGGACTCAAGAACCTCTGCTCTGTCTCTCCAAAGGTCAGCTCTCAGTCAGAGCTAAGGAGAGTCACTTCCTGTCTGAACAAACAGGTTTTTGTAAACAATCTAATCAGGCAGGTGGTGTTTAGTAATTAACTACCACACTGCTAGATTAAAGGCACATTACTGAACAGGGATAAGTCCCCTGTTACAATCGTCAACTTGCGATCTAACCACGGGACTTTTAACAGAGACTGCATTTCTTGCGCTTTCTTGCAAAGGACAATTTATTTAGTTTCCCCATCCCAGTAAGTGTTGTATTAAGTGTATTAAGTTTATTCTGACGTTGTTGTGTATTTGTCTAGTAAGGAAATAAATCACAATTTATTTTGCTCCTTGTGTTCAATCGAGAATCCCAAAAATATAAAAAAAAGTGTTGATAAGTTGGTGTCCACCATGACCATGTGCACCACCTAGTCCATACGTATAACTGCACCAAGAATGACTCCACCGGGTATTCACCCTATTACTTAATGTTTGGACGGGAAGCCCGATTACCCAATGGCCTGTGTTTTGAAGTGGCAGTAGATAGCACGACACAGACCACATACATGTAATATGTACAGAAACTCAGGGAACAGTTACAAGCATACAGGTTCGCCTCTACTGCGGCATAATAATCGTGGAAACAAAAGCCGTTATGACAAAAGAGTGCTCTTCAAGTACAAGACAGCGTCCTTACCCGGAATCTGGGGGTACCAGGTAGACGCAAAATAGTGAAATGCTGGAAACTAGAGCCTTCTGTGGTAGTAGAGAAAATACACGGACTTCCAGACTATCGATTTAAGGCCTGAAAAGGGATGTAGGCCCACAAAGAACCTACATAGGAACCACCTTTTGCCAATAGGTCAGTTAGTATGGTGCCCTGTGAAAGAAAATATTCCAGGAGAAGCAAAATCAACCCGGGAGAAGTGATCGATTGAACAGAGGACAGGGTTCTTTTACTAATCCAAATAAGCCATTGTAGGCAGTTCAGTGATGAGGGATATCCAGGATAGAAAATGCTAGGGCATCTATCTAATATCCGGGATAGGGAATAAAAACCTCTCCCTCAACAGGTTTCCCCAATGCGGCCAGTAGGGTCCCAGGACAGAGAACGATATCTTATTATTGAGTTGCATCCTGAAGCAGAGGAATTCACCAACATGGGTCCCATTGAACAAGACAATGAGGCTGAAGGGGAATCAGTTATAGATAGCTGTGAGCCTCCCTCAAGTGTAGGACCCACAATACATGAGTCACCAGTACCATATGGGTTATTTGAAGTGGCAGGGGAGATAGAAGTCGTACCCCCAGTATTAGTGTCACGTCCCAAAAGGGAAGCTAGACCACTCATGGGACTGACCTATGATTCTCCAGAAGTCTCGACAGAAATCCCCAAGGTTAGTACTGCTAGATGGGTCGCACCGTAACACTAGAAATAGGAGACAATGGGAATTGTAGAACTCTGCTGTAACAAACATGCAATTTGCCAGACCTGTTTGAGTATTGGTTCTCCTGTACCCATGATGTTATGTGCCTAGAGAGGAGGTAATTGTTAGATTAGATAAATGTACTACGGCAGTGTTATCCTCGTTGATGAGGACATCAACGTTTTAGCAGGGGGGAGGATGTAACCCCTATGTCTGCCCAGCAACAACAGAACACAGCCCCATAGCAGGTTCCTCTCCAAGGACATATGACTATGCTAAGCAGTAAGAAAGCTGGTGAAGGAGGAGGGACAGTGAGGGGGAGTGAGCCTTCGATGCAAGGGGCTGCCATGACAGCTCAGATCTGCATTGAGCTGAGGAAGTGAGGCTGTGTCCAGAGCCTCCTGCACAGAGGAACCTCTGTGTGTCCCAGATGAAGACAGGAGAGCTGATCAGCGAGTAAACCCAGCTACAGAGAAGCGGAACATGAGACAGAATATTGACGGAGGGGATCCCTGGTGGAGTCAGAGGAAAGTGGTACTACACTCAGGGCCACCAACATGGGGGGGTCTGCCGGGGTTGGTGTCCTGGGCCCAGTGAGTCAGGGGGCCCGGGCCCTGCTGCTGGTCATGTGACACTGTCGGCGGCCGTGAGTGCAGCCAACAAGGGGGGAGAGCCATTGTGCCACTCTGTGTCCGGTTACCGGGCCCCAGAATTCCTCTCCCGTTGCAGCAGGTGCTACTCTCCACTGTTGTAGCGGCCTCCCGTGCAGGTCTGCGCCCGAAGTTCGGCGGCTTGTAGACACTGCACAGAAGGCACGCGCGATGTTCAGCGGAGGAGGTGGTAAGGACCGAGGTACAAGAGGGATGTGAGGTACAAGTGTGGGTGGGGGGTGAGGTAGAAGGGGGGATGTGAGGTACAAGTGAGGGATGTAAGGTACAAGTGGGAGATGTGAACCCCCCCTTTGAGCCCTACTATCGGCAACCACAGGTACAGGCTACGGGGGCCCCCCACGTGCAATTCCTGAGGCATCCGCCCCCGGCCCTACCTTCCTGGTTCTTCCTCCGCTGCCACCCCGTACAGCAGGCGGCAGGCCCTCACGTACCTTCCCTCCCCCCTCCAAAGCCTCCCGCCCAGGCCCTAACAATGTGGATTATCCAACTCCCCCCCGGCCCTGATACCGGCAACCGCGGGTACAGGCTGCGGCCCCCCCCACGTGTTATACCTGAGGCATCAGGCCCCCCCATATTCAACACCCCACTGGGCCGTAACTGAGCCTCTGGCTCTGGACAGGCATCCAACCCCCACCCCACCTTTACCCCCTAGGTCCTTACTTAACCCCTCAGGCCCGGAGGAAAGTATCTTGGGAAACAGGGCCTCCCTGGAGCAAACCTATTTTTTTATAAAGTCAACTGCAAAAATATAAGGCGTCGCCACGAGTGCTCCAGCAGAACCACAGAATTTCCCATTCTTATTTCGATTTCAAATAAAAAGTACTTACTCCAAGAGCCTCAGGTTCTCCTCTGTAAAATCTTGTGAGTGATTTAGGCATAGTGGCTTGTACATTCTCATTTTGACCTTCCACAGTTGCGTCTCCTGGTTTGGTTTGTGGGCGCACTTGAGTAATAATCACAAAACTACCTGGATCTGATGGTGCTGAAGACATGGTTTTCCACCTAATCCAAGAAAGAACAGGGAAGAAGTTAATCTGACAGCAATTCTCTTTTCTATGTTTAACTCACACATCTGATTTGTCCTCCCTTTTTGACATACTGTATAGTTTTGGGAGGGATGGTGTTTTTATATATATATATATATATATATATATATATATATATATATATATATATATATATATACAGTATATATATTCTGTCTTGCATATTGTTTGTGATCAAACAGTTCTGTAAGTATTAATAAAGCAGTGTAAGTGTGAAGGTTGACCATTGAATTACTCAGGAGATTTTTTTTTTTCCTTGGGCTGTGAACTATTTTTTGGCTGGGTTACAAAATATACTACATAAGCAAAATGTCCCTAAAGAAAATTGAGAGAAGCAGTAGCATTGATATCACAGGGTACATTCAATTATTATAGTAAGACAACTTGGCCTAGGCATGGGTTACTGTGAAGTGTTAGTTACAATGGGTAACTCTGAATCTACAAGTTCACTTTCTATGCAAAATAGAGACAGTAAAATATTTGAATGCTATGAATATATTGTAAGGGTGTTCATTAGTCCACTGTTTGATTTTGTATGTATGATTATACAGCAGTTGCACTTGAATCTGCTAAAACTCTATACCAACTGATAAAACATTTTTATAAATAAATACAATTTTACATTTGTTTTATGAATAGTGAATTTATACCCTAAAGCTCAGCGCTGTGACCATTAATTTTGTGATTACAATATAAGTGATAATAAATCTACTTGTGATTATATATAAGCTGCCGTCTGGTCCCTGCCTAACAAATAACTCACAAATTCATTTAACAGACAATAATACAATAATGCAGTGACCCCGCTCTAGAAGTGACAACAGTACCCCAGTCCAATGATATGTCCATACAGATTGGGAAAGTTCTCTTAATGTTCCAATTGGAAACGAAGTGATGGTTCAGTTGCTAATTCTTCCTGTAGTGTAATAGACAAAGGGAGAGAAACCATTGTGCAGCCACAAGTACCAACAGGCGACTCCAAAAAGGGCTTAAAAGTATTAAACTTACATAAGTATTATGTCTATGTTCATTTGAGAGAATCTGTGCTTTAGCCACCTTCCTCTCCTGGACCTCACGAATCCCCGTGTTGTCAGTCATACGTCAGTTCGCTCTCCTGTTAGCTCACAGCCTGATCACTCAAAGGGGATCTCTGTGGGTTCCCGGAAAGTAAATGACATAGGAGATGATAGTGGAGATTGCTAAAAACTTTAATGACATTAAAAACAGCCAAAGGCTTACTCACATAAACCGTGCTGTTACAGAACAGCTGACAACGTGCCGTCCGCAGCTTGTTAAGGTGAGGGGTGGTGGATACTGGCTGATCGCGCTCTCACTGCTCTCAGCTCCAGAGACTACCGCCTGTCTTCGCGCAACACACTGACGTCATGCGACGGCGCCCCCTCCAATCTCCTTGCTACCGGACACCTCAGTAGTTGGTTAGGGTAAGGGGTGGTATCAATAGACGAATAAGTGATTAGTGCGCAGCTAATAATTAGTGAAGCATTTAAACAGTGTACAGTGCACAGTGAAATGAACAAATTAATCAACCTTGGATGTGGAAAGATCACTAGTGATGCATCTGCAGCCCTTCTTGGGGGTGTCTCGACACCCCAGGAGCTATGGAAAAGACAGGAAAACAAGGCGCACAACACACATAGTGAAGTATAGTTAAAAGTCAATTTTACTCAAAAAAGAATTAAGTTCTGCGTACATCAATATAATAAAAATGTGCAGTTGGTAATTGGGTATACCACACCAGCAGACAGCTGCAAGCAGCACTCCTCACTCGGTTATAGGGTGCAGGGGATCAGCAGTCATCTACGCCAAGCTGGTGGTTGCGGAAGCCGTCTCACTCTCTCTCAAGACGGGGCAGACATCAGTCCTTGTTTGGAAATCGTCCCGGAACATAGATCCACACCGGCGTGTAGCAGCCTCCGCTGGAATCCGCGCACCCGCACGTTTGACACGTGTTGCTGGCTTGTTACTCTATACAGCCAGTCTTCACACAAGTGCTTATTTCTATAATCACGATCCAAAACTGAAAACGGGCAGGCATCTTCGGGACTACTACTGGGGGCTTCATCCGCCGCGCATGCGCGTCACGCAGGCCATCACGCTGACAACCGTGTGGAGCTGAAGACGCAGCATAGCCAAAAACACAGTCCCAGCGCGCGGGGCTTGTTTGCAGAGACGGAATTCACCCCCTTCTATCCCAATTGTTGCCTCACCATAGAAGTCACGATCGTGATCAGGATCATTAAAGTTTTAATCCATGTAAGTGTATATTACTAATGTTATTGTTTATAATACACTGTATATCTCAATCTTGGTGCGCTTTTGTGTTTTTCTTTTTTCTTGGAACTGGGTATCGCTGTTGGAGTTCTCTGCAGAGATCCACATTGGAGGTGGGGGAAGACACCTTCAACATCAAGAGCTGCAAAAGATCAGAGAGGAACTACCATTCTAATTTCTTAAAGAGCAAGAGCGCGGACTGGACACTTTTTCCAAATGTATAGGATGTTCCTATAGTATTAAGAGCAGTAAATTCCAATCAGTTGTGACAGGTAACAGCTATAGTATAGACACATTTATTAACTGCAAAAGTAGATATTGTGTATATTTATTGGAATGCCCCTGCGGACTACAATACATGGGGAGGACTGGGAGAGTGCTACAATGTAGGCAGGCAGAACATGTATACAATATAAAAAGAGGTTTGGAGACACATTGTGTTTAATTTTGAAGTGGTTGGAGACACAATCAGAACCCAGAGGGACTTATTTGTAGGGGCATAGAGTGCCCAAAAGCCAACTGGAGAGGGGGTGACAGACTCAATTATTTGTCCAAAAGGGAGACCTTTTGGATCTATACTTTGAGGACCCTGTCACCCCATGGCCTAAATATAGATTTTGATCTGGCCTCTTTTTTGGCAGATTGAGCGATCTCGGCCCTTGCCAGATTTACTTGTCTGTGTTCATTTATATATTTATCAACATGTATTAACATACAATCAGTTAAGAATTTGTGTATCAATGATCCAATTGTTTATATTTTATATTAGTTGGAATGCAACATCATCACCTGTTTATGCCTGATATACTGCCACTTAATCCCAGGGCTTGTCTCCCTAGTGGCAATAATCATGTTGCATAATATGGGTGCATTTCATTTTTTATTGTATTAATTGCCAATTGGTTCCAGGGGGGGCGTATGTCGCCCTCAATGGTATAAATACACCAGTAGTTAGGAACTCCCCCTCACCACTGATGAAGTGACTACTTTGAGTCACGAAACGCGTTTGGAGAGGGAGGAGTTGAGACTGAAGTGTCCGGTAGCAAGGAGAGTGGAGGGGGCGCCATCGTGTGACGTCAGTGTGTTGCGTGGAGACAGGCAAAGTTCTCTGGAACTGAGAGCAGTGAGAGCGCGATCAGCCCAGTTATACCACCCCTTACCCTAACCAACTACTGAGGTGTCCGGTAGCAAGGAGATTGGAGGGGGCGCCGTCGCATGACGTCAGTGTGTTGCGCGAAGACAAGCTATAGTCTCTGGAGCTGAGAGCAGTGAGAGCGCGATCAGCCAGTATCCACCACCCCTCACCTTAACAAGCTGCGGACGGCACGTTGTCAGCTGTTCTGTAACAGCACGGTTTATGTGAGTAAGCCTTCGGCTGTTTTTTACTGTTTTTAACGTCATTAAAGTTTTTAGCAATCTCCACTATCATCTCCTATGTCATTTACTTTCCGGGAACCCACGGAGATCACCTTTGAGTGATCAGGCTGTGAGCTAACAGGAGAGTGAACTGACGTATGACTGACAACACAGGGATTCGTGAGGTCCAGGAGAGGAAGGTGGCTAAAGCACAGATTCTCTCAAATGAACATAGACATAATACTTATGTAAGTTTAATACTTTTAAGCCCTTTTTGGAGTAGCCTGTTGGTACTTGTGGCTGCACAATGGTTTCTCTCCCTTTGTCTATTACACTACAGGAAGAATTAGCAACTGAACCATCACTTCGTTTCCAATTGGAACATTAAGAGAACTTTCCCAATCTGTATGGACATATCATTGGACTGAGGTATTGTTGTCACTTCTAGCGCCGGGTCACTGCATTATTGTATTATTATACATTTGTTTTATATTGGACTCGAATAACAGATTGAATATTCTTTTTACTTATCCTACATTCCCATGTGCCACATCAAAATAACATTTCAAGTCCCTCAAACATTAGCAAAGGTGTATTTTAACAACCCAAATATATACATTGTATGCCAGGGGTGGCCAACTCCAGTCCTCAAGGGAAACCAACAGGTCAGTCATTCTGACTGAGTCACCTGTGCTGAAACAGGGATTTCCTGAAAACCCGTCCTGTTGGTGGTCTTGAAGATTGGAGTTAGCCACCTTTGTGTATGCTGTACACTTGTGCTTATTTACTAATATATGTAAGTTGGGTATGAATGACCTCCCTCTTGCTACCCAACATCAATGTGGTCAGATTGTCCATAGGGAAAATGGTCAAGAAAGCTGCATTGATAATAGTAGTTATAAACATCTTAAAGAAAAATACTTGTCCTGCACTCTTGTTCAGAGTTGATTTTCAATGCAGTTTGCTGTGGTCCATGGCTTCTCTGTGACGTGATTCCCCAACCGACACAATGTCACAACGAAAAGGAAGAAGGAGAAATAGCCACACTCTTCATGTTCCTTAAATCATTTATTTGAATTCAAATGAGACAAATGCTGGGACAACATATCAGGGCACAAAATTAACCCTTCCAGCTGAGAAACTATGGTACTATGTACAAGGTATTCACTACAGCCCGACCAGTGTCTTGTTTGGAGAAGATGAACATTTTAAGCAAATTTGTTCAACACAGAAGCTTATCACTATGAAAGAGAGAGGGCAATTTCTACTTAGACACTTCAAAATAAAGCTGTCACATAGAAATTACGCACCAATATTTAAAAACATTACTGACCAACGTAGTTATCTCTCCAATGTGAATGCTGGTCCCCCAGATGTCCTTTCATGCTCTGCACCATTCCCACCTTCACTCATCTCTCATATATATATATATATATATATATATATATATATATATATATATATATGCAAATACAACTGTATGCTCATCTGCATGTCTTAGGCAGGTCGGCAACCCCGCCTTTCCCCATTATCACCCAGCAAGGGATTCTGGGAAATGACATGCAAATGAGCACACAGTGTCACTTTTTGCCTCAAAAAACATTTTTAACCATTTTTAACATGGTTCCCTATAGGCTTAAGCTTGCTGCATGGTCACAGCTTTGAGCACAGCCAGGGTTAAGGTGCAACTCAGTATTATGGTATATATATATGGTATAAAAACTCTATTTTTAACCACAAAACAACCCAAGTGAGGTGTGAAATTGAAAAGGAATAAACGTATAATATATATATATATATAATACGTGATCCTGAGTGTATTCAAGAGAGCGTCTGCAGCCGTGGAAGCAGATGTGGCTCAAACACCCCCTAAACTATGACAGAAAAAAACACACAAAAAAGCGCACAACGCTCATGGTGTAGTAAATTAAAATGTGATGAATGACACAATATTTGGTGAGTATTCTGCGTACATCAGAAAAGAATTAAAACAGCATGTCAAGGGATATTGTTACCCAAGCGCCAACCCGCAGCATCAGGACTCTCTAGCAAGGTGTCATCTGGTATTCCACAAGTTCTTGCTTCCAGATCCAGGTCATCACACTGGTACCTTGTATTAGTCCTTCTGGTAAGTTTGTGGCTTAATCACCAGTCCTGTTATACAGGTGAAGTGTGGTACAGGTAAGATTGTCCCAAGACTGTAGTTCCACTACTTGTTAGTGGCGAGTACTCAGTTTGTGGTGATGGTTTGATGGCGGTGGTTCACTGCATATCCGTGTCCAGCCACTTCTCCGTCTACCCGTCAGTGATGTCACTCAGCCGCGCCGCAGTGCACCACACCCCCGAACCTCTCACCGATCACAAATTAAACAAGCAGTATAGTTTGGATGTGGGGATAATCGGATCACTTCGGTCTCAGTACTATCCAACGCATTTCAAAACTAACAAGTTTCTTCATTACATTTTAATTTACTACACTATGAGCGTTGTGCGCTGTTTTTTGTGTTTTTCTGTCGTATGCAATCTCATGGCTATGACTATCCTTGTGTGCAGAACCAATTATGCTCGAGATTGAGGAGCAATGAGACACATGGCTAAGAGACGCGGTGATAGATTTCTGTGGTCTAAGAACAGTAGTTCTGCCTTCCACACAGAAGAGAGGATATGTTACCTCATGAGGGTCTGGAGTGTAGGTAGGAACATATTTATGAACAAAGTGGAATACCGTCCAGAAAATGGCCCTACTAAATCCTATTTTGTTAAGGTAGTTGACCACATGGGTCGTACGGTGAGGAAACCAGACCCCAGACATTATTATTGAGTGCAGGGATTCTCCACGTTGGAGACATCCCAGTTCTATTAATTGTCACCATCCAAGGTGGGTGGGTAAATAATATGCAGGTACTATGAAGGTATTAACTGTGTATCATGTTAATGTCTGATGTATTGTTGCAGGTTACTTGCCTACAGGATGGCCCTGCAAGTTAGGTCCAAGTGGGGACCATTGGATTCAACCAGAGGGAGAGTGTAGCCCTGGCTGGTTTGGACTACTAGACTGCTCTCCTCCTGGCAGTAAGCCCTAGTAAAAGCAGGCTTTCCAGGAGTAATCATGGATTTTCCCCACTTCTAGGCAGCCTCAGTGATTCACAGAGAAGGCAGTGCAACCAGGCCTTGTGTCCAATCAGGGGCACGGGGGTGGTTCCTGCTTTGCCTGTACTTAATGAGCTGCACTTCCTGATTTAACTCAGTTTGCCTCTACCATGAGAGAGGCAGGTCTACCCATACCAAGCTGTGCAGGGCTCTGTCAGTTTGTGGCTCTCCCTTAGGGGAGTGGAGGGAGACTATTCCCCTTACTCCACCAGAAAGTAAGGGAATAGCTAGGACTTCTCCTGGTGCCCTTGGCTGGGAGTGCAAGGTCCAGGGACATCCTGAGAGAGAAGGCCCTAAGCTGAGTGCTGTTGCTGTATCATTGAAGTGTGCTAATAAAGTGTTCCAGTTGTTCAATATACCTTCCTGTCTGAGACTGAAATCTATGAGAGGGAAGGCTGAGAAACTCTCCTGCAGGGATTTCAACTTATCCTTAGGGTCTGTAAGAGATGGGGGCGCCGGCACCGTGAGTACAAATCAGTTATGCCCCAGAAGCCTGTCCTGACATCCCCTACCACCATGCGGGAGACTCGGGTCAACTGTAAGCCAGCAGGTCTGCACCACACCATGTAGTAGCAGTGTAATCTCCCAGAGGGGGAAGGGGAGGGGACATGTGTTACACATGCAAACAACTGAACAATATACATAATTAGTGTAACATGCTGTCTCACAGCTCGGTCTATACCATTCAAGATTTAGGACCAGATTGCCTCCTGGAGCTGGGAACAGGCTTTTATACATAGAGCTTTAGAAACGTCATTTTCTAGAGACACATCCCAACCTTCTACTGTACCTCCCCTTTCCCCCCAAATTAAGAGCCTACATGATCGAATAGAGTAACACATTCACAATGCTAGAAAGGAGAATAAGATAAATCACTCTTCGCACAGCATTTCTATAATTTTTTTAAGAGATATTTTATCACTGGAGGAGCAGCAAAAGGTTTGTGCAAAGCTGCAGAAATATTTGTATATTAAATCCAGCCTACCAATCTACCTAAAAATATACTGAACTTTGTATTAAAGTTGTCAAATACCTTGCTTCCCCAGAACAGTTCAGTTTGCAAAGGTTCTTGTATAAGGGCACAGCCAGGACTTGCTAAACCAGATACAGGCTGATAATTACAATCCAGCCAATACTGGAAAGTCACACCCTGAAATTAATTCCAGCACTGTGACCACACAACTTTTGGAATGACAGTGGCAGGATGACCTGCTGTGGCAGGTTGGCCTGTAGGCGAGGTCAGACAATAGTCCACACGTGCAGTTTCAGGTTAAAGCAAATGTTGAGTGGTTTTATTTCTTCAAAGCACAACTAAATATTTGGGCACACTGTCCCTTTAAGGCAAAACAAAACGTATGAAAAGAACACCTACTCCTCATAGGGAGAACTTGCTAAACACCAAGCCCTATCTATCGGGCCAGTTCCCAACCCCTAAACATACCCCACAATAGTCATGGTACAATATCAAAGTTCTTACTGTGTCTTTGTATGAGATGCTCTGTCCCGTAGAGAGAGGGTATGAAATCCATCTGGATAAGTGCTTGCACAGGACAGCTCTGTAGTCTGAGTCAGCCACCTTCTACAAGCATTAGCCTCCTTATCAAGCTTTATTGTCAACTGTCTCTGCTTACTTCCTGATTGCCCAACTATTCTTACTGGGTTAACCTTCTGAGTGCTGGATGAAGGACTCAGATATATGTTGTATGTTTCCCAGGCATAATTACCAGTACCTGACTTCATCCTGTCATACCTACTAATTCTATTATCATGCTTTGCAGAATCAAGCAGCGTCTGAATAACTCTAGACAGCAAAATAAAACTGACAAATCACCATCCAGTACTATATTGTGTTGTAAATGAAGCATCACCAGTCACATTTTTAGTGCAGTTCACTACTATATGTTCTATCTTATTCTGCATGTGATGTCACCATTCTGCCTGTGACTTTGGAATGCTAGCATCACTTCGTGCCTGTATGCTTTTGTCCCTCATGTTAGTATAAGTATTTTATTGTTTGACATATTGGTACAATAAATACCGCACTATTGGACTCCAGTTCTCTCTTCCCACTAGTTTGAGCACTCACACTCTAATTCCACGTCATTACTATGTTTCACATAAACCGGTCTTGTTCGAGTCTTCCAGAGGTTTGGTATCTTTACTTTATACATTAAACAGTCTTCTGTAACAATAACTAGTTTTGTATGGTATCAGATGCTAACTGCAGAGAAACATTGCTCAGAAGCACAAATGAAGAACAGTATAAAAGTTTTGTATCCTTGTTTATATGTATGTGTGAAATTCTACTTGCAATAGTTTATTGTAAGGAGCACGTAAGATGGGACATACTAAAATGGTAATAGACATACTGTAATTGAACAATTGAGATGATTACAACTTATCTCCACATCACAAGATAGTTGTAATTTTATCAGGATGTATAGAACCCTCAGAGGTAATACGGAAACGCACAAAAGACAGGAGACCAAAATAAGTAAAAACTAAAAGGGTTTAATGTTACACTAAAGTAAATAAGAGTGGGAAATCAAAAGGGAGTCTGCATAATGTGCAGAGCTACACCAAAAAGCTATGGTAGCTAGGGGAAAAAACTAAAATCAGGGGGCAATTAGTGCAAAGGAAATAACAAGACAAAAACAAGAAGATACCTCTAGATCTATGGAACTAGAAGGCATATGAAAGAAAACAGGGAAAGACGCAACACTAGGTATCTGAGAATAAGCAGACAGCTGCCATGTAAAAAAAAGTTGACGAGCAAAAAGCTAACAGACTGGGTGAGGTCTCATATCCAAACTGATACGACATACTGGTTTAATCCAGCAGTGCTGGCCCCAGCAGCACCTCATACCGGGGATAAAAGACAAGAAAAAAAGCGCAAAACGCAAATAGTGAAGTATATCAAAAAACGTATTTAGTATAAAAAAAGGGGTAAGTATTCTGCGTACATCAATATAAAAGAACATAAGCATTTTGTGTATATAACACGAGTTTACCACACAGCTGACATCAGGGTGGGCAATAGAAGAGGATCTCTCAGGTAGGTGGCCTTCAGCAGTCTCCAGACGTCATCTGGGTCTCTCACACTGACTGCAACTCGTGACAATCATCCGGATCGTCTCAGGTTCACGGGTAACAGGCACTCCGTTGTCGTCTCAGGAACACTCGTGGCACTTGTAGAAAAAGTCCTCGATCAGCAAACTTTTTCCTCAACTACACACAGAGTGTGTTTTGCTGATCGAGGACTTTTTCTACAAGTGCCACGAGTGTTCCTGAGACGACAACTGAGTGCCTGTTACCCGTTAACCTGAGACGATCCGGATGATGGTCACGAGTTGCAGTCAGTGTGAGAGACCCAGATGATGTCTGGAGACTGCTGAAGGCCACCTACCTGAGAGATCCTCTTCTATTGCCCACCCTGATGTCAGCTGTGTGGTAAACTCGTGTTATATACACAAAATGCTTATGTTCTTTTATATTGATGTACGCAGAATACTTACCCCTTTTTTATACTAAATACGTTTTTTGATATACTTCACTATTTGCGTTATGCGCTTTTTTTCTTGTCTTTTATCTCTAGTTTGTGGGAGTGCCGAGCCACTCTCTAACTATAGCAGCATACGCCATTTACCCACGGTTTTGTATGGTTTTATACTTTTTTCACTTCCACAGTAGGGTTGTGCCCAATATCGTGTGCATAGTACGATACGATATATAGGGGTTCACATTAATTGTTGTTTTAATTAGATATTAGTCTTTCAACACTTTTAAGTTGTTTTTTGGGTTGCGCACTTATTCTTCCCTCACCTCATACCGGGACCTGTATCTCGGGAAGTAGGGGGTCCCGAGGCTGAACCCAACTTTGTTCAGCTCAGGAGCCCCCTGCTCATTCACACTATGAATAAAAATAAAATGTAAGCAGCTTCATTACCTTAGCAGCTATCCGCTAAGTTAATATTTATTTGGGGGGGGTGGTTGATACCAGTGTGCGGGAGCAAGGCTCTGAGCTGAACAAAGTTGATTTCAGTCTTAGGGATCCCTACTTCCCGAGATACAGGCCCAGTTATAGGTTGCCGGTATCTCCTCAATGTGAAAATTCCACGGTCACGTGATTCGGGATTTTTACATGGTGGGGATACCGGCACCCCATAACGGGGCCTGTATCTTGGGAAGCAGGCGGTCTCAGACCAGAAATCAATGCGGTTCAGCTCCGGAGACCCTCTGCTAGAATACTGTAGTGTTAGATTTTAAATAATACCCCTACGATCGCCTGTTCGAGGCATGCGGTTAGAGTGACTGATTCAGCCTATCACTTACTGCACGTCTCTCACAGACCGGTAAACCCTGGTAGGATTAACATAGCCGGGAGCCCTGCTGTGTTAATCCGATGGGCCATTCGTCTGCCGAGGCAAATTTTGAGAGAAATTCGGGGAAATCTCGAAAACCAATTCAGTAAAGGATCGGATAACGGCCGCTGCATCTGTACACGTGATAGTGACCAATTAGATTTCATTTTTGGTTGCTCGATTATACTAATATTGGACAGATGATTTGTAATGTTTTTAATGAATTTCAGATGAGAATGAGCATATTTTTTCTTTCAGCACAAAGATATTTTCATATCTGACGTTCATTCAGACATACTGTATGCTAACTTTTCAACAAAAAAACAACTTTGGACTTAAACTGGGGTAATATGTAATATTTAACACACATACCACGCCCCACACACTAAGCAATAGCCCTTATTCAACATGCTATGAAGCCTTTACCCTGTGCTGGAGAAGATTAGTCCCATTCATTTAAATAACGCTGAACCTCTCCAGCACTGTGATGTGTATAGATATATACATGGAGTTCCATAAGGAAATCTGTGCTATGTAACTTGACATACTACTCATCCATTCCTAAAATACTATGCTGCTTGTTCTGTGCAGAATTTATCTGAGCTTAGATAGAAAATAGATACGTTTCTTTTCAGCAGCTACAGAATTTAATTAAATGTAATTCCATGCACAATTTACTAAGACAGACTGTTAGACAAAAGTATGCTAAAGACATGCTAAACGTCATGTAGAAACGAGAGTTTTGTAAAACCTCTGTCAATACAGATGGACCATTATTTACTGGCACATTTGTCTTTGTGGGGGGGTGGGGGTTGTACAGTATTTGTACATCAATTTTATAGCACTTAAACAGCACTAAGTAAATCAAAAAGAAATAAATGCACAGGCACTGATGTGCGTACCACTTGTATTGTATTGTATGTCTTTATTTATATAGCGCCATTAATGTACATAGCGCTTCACAGTAGTAATACATGTGGTAATCAAATAAATAACAGATAATATAAATAACAGGCCATGGGAATAAGTGCTTCAGACATAAAAGTATCATTAAGGAAGAGGAGTCCCTGCCCCGAGGAGCTTACAGTCTCATTGGTAGGGAGAACGTACAGAGACAGTAGGAGGGAGTTCTGGTAAGTGCTTCTGCAGGGGGCCAAGCTTTATGTATCATGTGTTCAGAATATCCACAGTGCTACTCATATGCTTCTTTAAGCAAGTGTGTCTTAAGGTGGGTCTTAAAGGTGGATAGAGAGGGTGCTAGTCGGGTACTGAGGGGAAGGGCATTCCAGAGGTGTGGGGCAGTCAGTGAGAAAGGTTTAAGGCGGGAGAGGGCTTTAGATACAAAGGGGGTAGAAAGAAGACATCCTTGAGCAGAACGCAAGAGTCTGGATGGTGCATAACGAGAAATTAGGGCTGAGATGTAAGGAGGGGCAACTTACATTCCTATAGATGGAAATGGAAGGGATGCAGAAAATAATAACGATTTATCATTCTTATATGGTGCTAGCAGTGTATGCAGAGGTGGATATAGCATTTTGCAGGAACAATACATAAACAGTCCCTGCACTGTTTATCAGGGGTGCGCAAAGTTTTAACCTGCGCCCCCCCCTGCCTGCTTACCTCACTCCCCAAACCTCCTTTTTTCCTGCGTCAAATGACGCCGTGGGGGTCATGTGACATCACGTTGTCATGGCAACGCGCCGTCACGTGACCCCCACGGCGTCATTTGATGCCGGATATCATGGTGATATGTCGCCAAAGACCAGGTAGGAGCAGCAGAGGCTTCGGGCTGAACCCCCCTGCATTTCATTTAAATGCCTTGGGGAGAACGCGGGATCTCTGTAGCCACCACGCCCCCCCTGGAAATTCTCTGTTCCCCCACGGGAGGCACACCCCCCACTTTGCACACCCCTGCTGTGGAGCATACAATGTAATTAGGGTGCCTGAGGCACAGGGTAACAGTGACTTACCTAAGATCAGAAAAAGCAGGGACTGGGTTCAAACCAGGATCCCCTGCTTCAAAGACAGTGACATTACCGCTAAGCTTCTCTTTCAGCCCTTCAGAAAAGAAGTAATACACCATTCTTTTCCTAAAATCTATATTTCTATCACATTATCGCCTTTTGCGTTTCCCCTGTTCAATATTCGCTTACTTACAGTATGCTGCCAATCTTAAAATACCTTGTTTTGCAGTTCCTCCTGAGTTTTGCAGAATGGTTTTTAACTTGAAATCTCCTCTGTCAAACTGCTCAGTGCAAGTTGTAAAATTGTTTACAAAGAACAAAAAAAATCCAATGGCGATTTTACTAAAGGAGGAGTCATGTGTTTTTGTGAGTTGTCCTGGGCTTCCTGCCAATTGAACACAGAGGAAAGAATTAACTGTGAATGTTTCCTACTCAAGAGAAATAAAATTGACTGGGAGTGTATGTTCTGATTGTAAATTATGCCATACATTATTTGTGTTTTAAATCAACATAGAACCAATTATAGAACCCTTATTATCTTTGAAATCGTTATTTCATATAGTTATGTGTTTTTATATAGAACAGAAAACCAGGCGCTTACCTTAAGCTCTAAATCAAAAATGGAAATGAAATGAAATAAATATTGTTACCAACAAAATAAGGTCTCTCTATGCAATGAAAGATGACCTGGGAGTCCCTTCTGCTTCAACCCCAAATAGGGACCATCCAAGACCCTTAGTACAATAGGAGAAACGGAAAACAGGGGGAGCAAGGGGTTAACACAATCAAGATGACTGGAAAAACAATCGTAGATCCACATATTTATTAGAGTATAATAATAGCAGGGTGAGGCGTCCTGTGTCGCAGATGACGCTGTCTCCGCGTCCGGAATACAGGAAGATGGAAGCACTATGTGCAACTGCGACCGCGTCAGTGTGAAGCAGACGCGGTCGCAGTTGCACATAGTGCTTCCATCTTCCTGTATTCCGGACGCGGAGACAGCGTCATCTGCGACAGGACGCCTCACCCTGCTACGGCAGTTAACCTGGGACTTGTTTTATGTGAGTGCTTTGTGAGTTATTATACTCTAATAAATACGGGGATCTGTATGCTGACACAATTGCCTCACTTACCTTATATCTAAACCACCATACTGGGGCGGAACCGGGCCATTCACAACACAGAGGGAACTCTGCTGGAATTCTGCTCGTGAGTGAATATCTGCATCTAGTCCTGGTGATCGATGTGGATGGGTGTGGAACCCCACAGATACCATTTTAGTATCTGTACTTACACTTGGCCGTGTAAGTATTGAATTATTATTTATAATTCCTCATCCCCCCCCCTCTCCCTCCCTGAAGAGGCTCAGCCTTCTTTTGGGTTTTTCATCTACGATTGTTTTTCCAGTCATCTTGATTGTGTTAACCCCTTGCTCCCCCTGTTTTCCGTTTCTCCAGTTATATGTTTTTGTATGTTTGTAAGCTCCCTATTATTACACATTAGTATTAAATTTGAGGTTTACTAAAAACATTGAAATCGCTGCGATCGGATAGGTTTAGTGAGCTTTTATCCAGTCTTAACCTGCATTCAATTATATATTATTCTACAATACTTTTAATATATTGGTGAACCTTCTTTGCTGGCACCTACAGAGTGTTGATGAGAAAAATCTCTTGGCTAGTAATGAAAAATCGTGACGGAAGTGATGTCACGCTACTGACGTGCACATAACTTACTGTTCTAGCTGCACGGAGGATGCAAGGGACTCTGCGCATGCGTACAAGTGGTTGTGGACCTCTGCGCATGTGCACCACAGGCCACGGGCCTCCGCGCATGAGCACAAGGGGAACAGACATCCCTCCCCCACCTACCTATTATATGGAGCATGCTGTTCACCATGCACAAAATATATTTATCAGGAAATACATCAAGACACCATGAATATGAAGTTAGAGTGCATTTCACACTAGGAACAGATGTTGCAATGCTTAAAATGACAAAAGAAAGGAGAATGAATTGCTGGGTCTTGGGGCAGTAAAAGGGGTTATTAGTAATTAAACATGTCAAATATAAATCAAGAAACTAATGTAATCTTTATGTAAACTGGCATTGATTAATATATTTATTGATAAAATATTTTACCAGGAAAGATAAACTGAGATCACCAGTCAGAGTGGCTTAGAAAAATCAGTGGTACTGTCACGGATTGCTGGGAATTTGTTTGTACTGTCACAAATTGACTGAAATAAAACAAATGAAACATTAGGGCACAGTTTTTTTTTTCAAATCCCCTTTTTATTTAAAAATGAAAAGTGGAACTGTTGGTGTGTACATTTTAAAAATGGTGGTACTCTAGGTCTGCACATAAAAAAATTGTGTGTGCTGAGCATGCGCGCTCTAAATCAAACTGCTTTGCGTTTTGTCACTGAAATTGTGTTTTGATTTTTATGATTTACATTGAATGACACTTTTGAGAGTAACGGCATTTAGATACTATAAAACCCAAAATATATGTATCTTACTTTAGTTATCATGTCAATGATATCATGTATTCCCACTGATAATATGGAAATTTGAACACAAAAATAAATGAAATTAATTATACTCAAATCTTTCATTGAATTAATCACCATCGCAAAATACAATTTCTGTGACAAAACACCAGAAAGGTTTCACTTACAATGTGCGTGCTCAGCTCACACACAACTTTTTTTTTTTTAAATTGCAGGATCTGCACTAGATCTGCACCAATGACATGTTGATTCAAAACGTGTGTTCTGGTGCGCTTAGAGATGCACTGTACAGTACTTGACTACGTGAAAGTAAAAAGTTTATATGAGACATCATATGCTTTAAGGAAACAATAAAGCCATTATTTTTAAATAAGTGCTTTCATACTGTACTTGTATTTTGTGAAAAATAAATGTTTGGCTTTTTAATGGAAACACTGGATTCAAGCATATCAAAGATAGATAGATGTAATCCCTCTTTACCCGCCTCGAAAAGAGTGCTACATTGAGGTGTCTTATTTACAGTGTTGCTCAGAGCTCAAGCAGAACCAGGTACAGAGTAATTTGCATGAGCAAAGCCAGGGAGCAACTACCTGCTATTTAAAGGCCATAAGCAGCTGCTGGCAATGAGGGCCCAAGAGAGGCTGACTTCCTGTCGGGAACTGAGGGCAGGAATTGCCAGGAAGCAAGATGGTCACGCGGTAGCTTCAGTAAGAGTGTGAGGCACTTCCTGTCAGCAGCCATCTTAGCTATCCAGACAGATCTCTTATAGTGTGTGTGTATGGGGGAGAATTGAGTGTGTGGGGGGATTACTGCTCTGCTGTGTGTGTGCGCATGTGTGCGTTCTGTGGCTGTCCTGTGTCTGTATCAGCAGAAGAGAGATGGGGGAGAGAATTACAGAGAAAGGGGTGGTGAGAATGACATACAGGGGGAGAAGAGAATGACAGACACCGGGGGGAGGGTGTTCAGAATGACAGGGAGGGGGGAGAGAATGTTAGAGAGAGGTGGGGAGAGAATGAAAGAGAGAGGGGGGAGAAAATGACACAGAGGGGGAGAATGACAGAGAGAGGGGAGGGAGAATAATATGCAGGGGGGAGAAAATTACAGAGAAAGGGGTGGTAATAATGAGAGAGAGGGTGAAAGAGAATGACAGAGAGAGGGGGAGATAATGACAGAGAGTGGGGCAGAGAATGAGGGGAGAGAGAATGACTGGAACAGGGGGGAGTGTGTAAAAATTAATCTATTATACATAACATTTTACATTTTCAGTTAGATATAAAAACAAAATCTGAAAATTAATTGTGTGTGTGGAGGGAGGGCGTGGGCGCAATCTGAGGGTTCGCCTATGGTGCCAAATACCCTTGTACTGGCCTTGTGTGTTTGTGAGATTGAGTGTCTGTGTGAATTGATTGAGGAGCGGTGTTGTGTGAGGGAGAGAGGAAGGGGGTAGAGGTGGGGCAAGAGGGAGGAAGGGTAAGAAAGGAAGTGAGACATGGGGGAGAGTGGGGGAAAGTAAGGGGAGTGAGTATGAGGATGAGAGGAGAATACTGAGGATGAGAGGGAGGGCTGTGAGGATGAGAGGAGGGGTGTTCGCAAGGCCGCTGACATGGATACTCCGGTATAAACTACATTTATTTTGTGTTTTAGTTTAGGGGGCCCTTTCAAAATGTTTGTAGGGGGCTCTTTCAAAATGTTTGAAGGGGGCCCTTTCAAAATGTTTGTAAGGGGCCCAAGAAATGTAGTTACACAACTCACAACTATAAAACAATACAGGTGACCAGACGTCTTCAAACATATAGCTCTACACATAAGACTCACACTATGTACAGTGAGATCCTTCCTCTTTGACCCCTCCAGGGACCTGAATATTCTGCCCTCACTATATATACTTGACATCACTAGCATCCTGTACCAGCTGACAGGCTAAACACCTAGTTGCAAAATGGGTGAATAAAACAATGTAATAACGTCCTATGGGCTGAAATTAAAATAAAGGAACTTGGGGCCAACATATATAGCATGTAGATAAGTAAAATGTGCACTCAGAGGGTAAACCAATGTTAAGTAACAGAACCAAACGGTACATAGGGTTAATTAGGCCTCCAATGCCTGTGCAGGCACACAGAGTATGGGCAACGGAGGCTATTGTTACCACTAAAATAGTAAACATGGTACTTTACAGGAGTTTTGAGTAGGATCTATGGATGCAGACCAAGATCCTAGTCCTGGAGAAACAAAACCGCTGCTGAGAGGAAACAAATGTACTATGCAGGTGAGCAGGAGCATTGTACATGCCTGATTGTGACTGGGCTTTGAGTGATAGCTAATCACACAGTTTGGGATAAGCAGCGGCTGGACAGGAAGGGAGGGAAGGTTATGCACTAATTATAAAACCTGCTGCCCTGGTACTGGTTCCATATGTTGGATTGGGGTGTGTGATCACTCAGAGTGATCATCTGGAAGGCAGATACTGTTGCGGAGCGACCGTTGCAGAGGCTATCCCTGTTAGGGATGTACGTTTCACGTAGACGGCTTTCTCAAGGGTTTAGTTTGAGTCCATAAGATGTTATTAAATAGTTTTATTCACATGTACCAGGGACTTATCACTGTTTGAGAGAAACAGCCTCTATATCCAGCAGTGTGCTGGTTAATTGCACACAGGCAATCAACAAGAGTCCACCTGGCTGATTAGGACTCTTAGAAAAACCTGATGTGAGAAACAGGAGAGAAATTCCTTAGCTCACATTTGGGCTGACATAAGGAGAAAGAGGACGGCAGAGATTTCCTTAGCCCACAACTGGGATGACCTGAGGAAAATATGATGTCTTGATGCACACAAAAGGACTGTATGCTGACAGCAAGACACCTGGACACAGTGCCATAGCACACAAGGATGCTGACCTAGCAGAACAGAGAGGCCTTCCCCTACAGCTATAACAACAGAAACAGATAAGAGACTTTCTTGTTGGACTGTTGTGTGTATATATATTTGTTTAGGGTGGTAACAAGCTTAGCTACCCACACAGTTAGAGAGGGCTGGAGTAAAGGTTTAGTTGTTCTCCAAAGTGGAGTAGGCCTTTATTTTGTTTCTTTTTGTATGTTTTGCCTTGTTAAAGGAACAGGCACAATAAAGCAAGAATTTAATTTCACTCTAATCGGTCTCCATTAAATGTACCTCTGCACACATCTCTTACATCACCCATTTTGCAACTTTGTGTCTGGGACTGAATTTGCTCACAGCGTTTGAGACACCCTCTGCCTCCTCTCCTACCTCTATTCTATTGCTTACACACAGATCAGCGAGTGCATATTATTGGGGGCCTCCTCTCTGCCTACTCTCCTTCTTGAAGACAAAACTATGCCAAGAATCTCTCCAATAAAATGGGGGCCTGACCTAAACTTATTCTTTGGGGAACATTTTCCCTACCTCTATGCTCAGAAGTTTCTCTTCTGCTGCCATGCTAGAACTCTCTCCAGAGTCCCCATAGTCTCCTACAGATGCAGCGACCATTATTTTAAGGCATCACGGCGACGTTTTCGCGTGCGCTGCTGTACTCCATGCGACATGAACGCGGCCAATCGCCCCAGGCACGCGCGTTTATCGCGGTTGCTTTGTTTGAATTTTATGGATTGTGTGCAATTATATGCAATGAAATGAATGAATTGTAATGTGTTCAGTTCTGTGCTAATGTGTCAATTTCCGGTGTTTAAAAGACAGAACACTAAAATGACATTTTATGCACTCGCGTCTTAAGGCGGTACGGTTGGAAGTAATCTCGCGCCAGCACATGGGTATTCCGAGGTGTAAACTGCGTGATTTCGTAAAATTATGACCGCTGCATCTGTATATACCTCTGATGAAACAACATTGTTGTGTCACCACTGGGTGGAGCCCAACCTCTATTCTCATTAGATAACTCATGGTTTGCTTTTAGTAGCCTACACAGGAGGGATGGGCAGTGGGGGAGGGGGGGTTGAGGGGAGGGATAGGGTACATAAATAGTTATAAACAATGTAATGTAAATCACAGGTTAACAAGGAGATGGCAGGCAGCTAGATGAAAGCAACATCCATGTCCCCAGGAGTCTGGATGCTTTTCAGACCCTAGTGAACATCTGGCACAGCATCTTTAGCAAAGCACAGGCTGAGGAAGTTCAAATTCCCTGAGGAGGAGAATGTCCTTTCTAACAAAGTTCCTCTCAGTTCTGAGAAGTTTTACAACAGTGAGGTTTAAAGAACACTTACTGCAGGGAAGAACAGCAGGTGAGGCTCAGAATAGTTTTGGGGTCAGTCAATGAAACTTGGAACCCTGTAAAAAGAAGACTAAATCAAGAAGGTATGCAGCTGGAACCACATTAGTGCATCCATTATACCTTCATTACAGTTAATGGGAGTAGAGAACAAAATTATTTATAATGCCACTTCTCATCATATGTACCACATTAAAAACAGTTCTTCTTTAGGAAACTAAATAAATAGGGGCTGAGTCCCAGACAATATATGGTATACCTATTGCAAAGAGGGGTAAAACAGAAGCGATATATAGAAATGTGAAATGACTGCTTTGTCAGTAAGGTTTCATCAACCCCCCCCTCCCACTCCCCCCCCCGCCCCTCACCCCCCCCCACCCCCACCCCCACCCCAGTATTATATAAAAGATGAGAAGTATAGACAATAGGTGAGGTGCACCTACGCCCTCCCTCCCCTCCTCCTCCCCCCCTCCTCCCCCCCCCCCAGTTTTAAACAAAAGCTAAGGAGTATATACAAAGGGTGAGATGCACCTATGCCTCCCCACCCCTCCGCCCCTCTTCCCCCTCCACCTCCTCCCCCTCCTCCCCCCACCAGTATTAAACAAAAGCTAAGGAGTACATACAACGGATGAGATGCACCTAAATCTTTCCGTGGGATAGCACTCAGAAGAAGCAAAGATAGATAAGGGAAATTAAAAGTGCCTCTACTGATCTCCAGACAGCATATAATATACTTATTGGGTAAAGTGGTACTAGTGAGGTAACGTA
The DNA here is from genome assembly GCF_040206685.1 of Ascaphus truei. Classification (NCBI taxonomy): domain Eukaryota; kingdom Metazoa; phylum Chordata; class Amphibia; order Anura; family Ascaphidae; genus Ascaphus; species Ascaphus truei. Next base: position 90,832,496 of record NC_134488.1, read on the forward strand.
CAGTGTCTTTATTGCTGGAAATGTCTCATCAACCCCCCCACCCCACCCCACTCCCCACCTCCCCCCCTTCACTCCCCCCCCCCCCAGATGTAACACAAAAGTTGAAAAATGTATGTAATAAATTATATGTACCTATGTCCTCCCTTGGAACAGCACCTAGAGGAAGCAAAGGCTCATAGGAAAACTAAATGTGCCTAGACTAATCTCCATTATATAAAGTTGTGAATTAAACGTACGATCTCCAGATGATACATAGCATACTTATTGCAAAAAAGTGATATAATAGATGCAGTATACAAAAATGTGATAAGCCCGTACTGTTAGAAAGGCTCCGTCACCCCCCCCTCCCCAAAACCAAACCCACCCCCCCCTACCCCTCCCCCCCCACCCCCCACTTCTCCCCCCCCCACCCCATCCACACCCCCCCCCCACCCCATCCACACCCCCCCCCCAACCCCCCCCCTCCCCCCCCACCCCATCCACACCCCCCCCCACCCCCCCCCCACCCCCTCCCCATCCACACATACCCCAACCCCATCCCCCCCCCCCACTCAGACGTAGCAAATTCACAGAAGAAAGTGGAAACTGTTTGGGTGGAAAATCAAAATGTGCACAGTGGGACCATGATGTAATGTTATATAACAGATGCTGTACAAAAATGCGAAATGTTTAAACTGCCTGACTCACACCTTCTCCCCCCCCTATCTCCCCTCACCTGTGGACTGAGGACCTACGTAAAAAAAGGGGTAAAGTAATTTCTATAGAGGGTTTGGACCCCTCAGACGTCCAACGGTGGACTGACCCGGAACCACCCCAGAAGGGCTCTTATAGCCCAAATGCCGGCTGTTTTTAAAGCTGGCAAAAGTTTGTTGAGGCCTTCTCAAGGCCTCGTTATAACCTATTTCTATCAGCTGACTCTGTCCCAGCTGATCTCTGCCCTACCCCCACTGACCCTCCCCCACGCCCCCCCATCTCAGCTTAAAATTGCCATTCCAGCCAAAAAAAATTTGCAACTCCCACACCTACAGAAATATAAGCGAGACTCAGACTCACTGAATCAGGGCCTCTCAAATGGGAAAGATGAGGCCTTACGGTACTATCTAAAAAAGAACCCAAATGGCTAGCCAAACCACAATTAAATTCACCTCACTCAACGTAAAAGGCCTCCAGAATAACCGAAAAAGGAGGCTAGCACTCCAAGATATGAAAAGATCAGGGGGGGACATCATATTTCTACAGGAGACCCACTTCACATCACAAGACCCCCCAAATTTATTCAAAAAAGTGTTCCCAATGTGTTTTTTCGCATCATTTACTAGTAAAAAAAGGGGTGTAGCTGTCCTGATCAGACAGGGCACCCCATTCAATCATATCAAAACAACTGCGGACCCAGAGGGTAGATTTCTAGTGGTATATGGCTCTTTAGCGGGCTCAGCGATCGCTCTTATCAATGTATATGCCCCAAACGAGAACCAAACCGAATTCCTAAAGAAAGTACTCGAGGGCATAGACCGGGATATCTGTCATCGATGATAGTGGGAGGGGACCTAAACATGGTCCTCAACCCTACCGAGGACAGATCGACCACAATGGGTCCCCCCCGTACAACCCCCTCCCAGATCACAGGGAAAAGGTTTAGGGGAATCTTGAGTGAGTTCTCACTGGTGGACATCTGGAGAACCCAACACCAGGGCCAGAGAGACTATACTTTTTACTCAGCACCTCACCAGACCTACTCTCGAATAGACCACTTTCTGGCCACAAAAAAATGTGGTGGCGGCAACAACTGACTCCGACATAGGACCGATCACATGGTCTGATCATGCCCCGATTACCATAACCTTGACAACACCCTTTGAAAAGACAACAAATTACTCATGGAGGTTAAATGACTCACTACTCAACCATCCTGAGATAGAAAGAGAGATCAGAACTGCTATTCGAGACTACTTTTTTTTAAACTCAGGATCCGTCTCCTCACCAGCAATCCTGTGGGAAGCCCATAAGGCAACCATTAGAGGGAAAATCATCTCCATCGCATCCCACAGGAAAAAAGCCCGCCAAAAACTAATAAAGGAGCTCACAGATGATATCAAAACAATAGAACAAACTCATAAAGCTAACCCCTCAAAAAAAATATATAAAAAATTGACAACAGCTAGAGCAAAACTTAGACAAATCCAGCTGGAGGATGTTGAGAAAGCCCTCAAATGGACCAACCAACAATATTATGATAAAGGGAACAAAGCAGACAGACTTCTAGCGACTAAATTAAGAGGGATTCATAAACGGTCCCAAATCACGGCGATCAAGAGTAGGTCTGGTGAGATACAACATAGTGATAATAAAATAGCAGCCGAATTCACAAAATTTTACACCGAACTTTATAACTTAAGATCCAAAAAAGGCCGCCCCGAATCAGTAGCATCCGAATTAATAGCACAATACTTAGATAAATGTCAGCTCCCCACATTAACGGAGGAGGAAAACACAGTCCTCAATGCTGAGATCTCAAAAGAGGAACTGGAAGAGGCGGTCAAATCATTAAAAATCACTAAGTCTCCTGGCCCAGATGGCTTCACTAATGTCTACTATAAGAGATTCTTGCCAGTATTATCCACGCATCTCCTAAGAACATTCAACGATTTTATGGAAGGAAATCAAATCCCCACGTCAATGTCCCTGGCCACCCTGGCCATAATACACAAAGAAGGCAGGGACCCGATGCAATGTGGAAGTTACCGTCCAATCTCCCTGCTTAATTGTGATCTCAAACTATATAGCAAAATACTCGCAAATAGATTGAATCCCATTTTACCAAGATTAATAGATAAAGACCAAGTGGGATTCGTAGCAGGCAGACAGGCCTCGGACAATACCCGAAAGATAATTGACATTATTGAACATGTCCATCTCACAGGGACCAAAGCACTACTCCTTAGCTTGGACGCAGAGAAGGCGTTCGATAGAATAGACTGGCTATTCATGGACCATGTTATGCGCAAATTCGGCTTCAAAAACGCATATCTAGAAGGAGTCCGTAGATTATATCAAAATCCATCTGCAACAGTAAAACTACCAGGGGGCAGTAACCAGAGATTCGAGATAACTAATGGAACTCGACAGGGATGCCCCCTATCTCCTCTTCTCTTTGCATTAACCATAGAACCCCTAGCAGCGGCAATAAGAACCAATAGAGACATCAAAGGAATAGAAATTGGACACAGGCAGCACAAAATATCACTATTCGCAGATGATGTCATTTTAACCCTAACGCAACCTCAAACATCCCTACCTAACCTCCAAAAAGAACTCTGAGATTTTGGAGACATATCAGGCTATAAAATCAATAACGATAAATCGGAAGCACTAAATTTAAGTCTGCCAGAGCCAGAGGTGAAACTCCTCAAATTAAACTTTAATTACCATTGGAGCTCCTCGAGTATCAAATACCTGGGAGTAAAGATAACGAGGAACTACCAATCCCTATATCAACAAAATTACCCGACCCTGTTCCGGAAAATTAAACAAGACTTAGCGAAATGGGGAGGATATCAAATATCATGGATCGGGAGGATGATCTCGGTTAAAATGAACATACTCCCCAGATTATTATATTATTTCCAGACGCTCCCGGTCCACATCCCTGGCTCAGAATTAAAGAATATACAAAAACTAATCTTCCACTTCATTTGGCAAGGTAAGAAACCTAGAACCGCTAGAACAGTTCTCATGGCATCAAGGGGAAGAGGAGGACTTGGGGTCCCAGACATCACAAAATACTACCTAGCTGCACAATTGAAACAGGTAGTAGTCTGGAATGCCAACCCAAACCAATACTGTTGGCTAGATATAGAAACATACTACGCCGGGACGCCTTCACTACCAGCTTACCTTTGGTCCCTGAACAGGGAAGACATGCAGAATAGTAAATTTAAATTAGGCCCAATGAGACACACATGGGAGACCTGGACGAGATGCAAATATAAATTTAAGCTCACTTCGCCCCAATCCCAACTCATACCAATTCACAAAAATCCGAAATTCCCTCCTGGTTGTGAGCCCAGACAATTCGACCAATTCAAAGCAAAAAATATTAGAGCGATCGCTGACCTCTTGAGTATTGGAGAATTCCTGAGCTATCAAAATCTACAAACCAAATATGAAATAGCAAGGTTGGACGTGTTCAAGTATCTACAAATTCGGCACTTTATTCGAACCTTATCCCCAACGTTGAAATTTCCCCCTCTCACAGTTTTTGAGCGGCTCTGTCGAGAAACAGGCCACCAGAAAGGTCTTATAACACAAATTTACGCAGAATTGGAAAGGGCTATAGAAGCCCCCATACATGACTATATGCTGCATTGGGCAGCAGAATTAGGAATAGTTATAGACCGAGAGGACTGGGAAAGAATTTGGGAGAACGCCTCAGGAACTTCCATATGTACCACAATCAAAGAAAATATATATAAAATACTGTTCCGCTGGTATCTTACCCCAGTTAGAATAAATCAAATCTACCCACAGGCGTCCGATCTATGCTGGAGAGGCTGCGGTCAAAAGGGGGACATGGCACACATTTGGTGGACATGTCCGGAAATTCAAAAATACTGGGGAACCACTCAAAAATTAATAGAAGAGGTCACCGGCCTCAAGATCCCTGTTGACCCGCTGACCTACCTGTTGGCCAGGCCCCTAGAAAATGTGGACCGACCAACAAGTAAATTAATCTCCTTCATCCTAACAGCGGCTAGATGTGCAGTGGCGGCCGCCTGGAAGAAAGTGTCTCCCCCCTCAAAACAAACGATAAAAAATAGGATACAAGAGGTAATGAATATGGAGAAATTATCGGCCTTTCTGAAAAGATCCACGGACTCCTTTAATAAAACATGGGATCCGTGGCTAACCCATATGGCACCCCCACGCCCCTAACTTAAAAATGAAAAGTAAAAAGAACGAGTCTAGAAACTCCAATAGAAATATTCTGAGGACGCGATAAGCAACAGGTATTCCCCCTCCTCCCCCTCCCCCCCCCCCCTCCCCACCTTCCCCTCTCTCCCTTTCTATACTCTGACTCTCTGTTTCCATACTCGCGCCCCCCTCACAACCCCAGGAGGGTCAGGGGGGCGATGGGCTTTCCTCTCTCTTTCTGGTTTCTTTAACCAAAAAATGGAGAAAACTTGTATTAGGCTGTATTAACATATATGACATGTACATTGTAAAATAAGTATTTGCCTAATAAAAATCTTTGGAAAAAAAAAAAAAAAAAAACAGTTCTTCTTTACATGTATTTTAAAAAATATATATTTTCATATAATATAGTTTTTATATACTTGATTTTTATACAGAACATGTGACAGGTTAAAGATAATTATGTTTGTGTAAATCTTCAACAAAAACTCCACATGTTCAATATTGAAACGAAATACATGTGTATGGTTACATGTAGCTCAGTTGGAACCCAACTTGCCTTGGCTTAGTAGTGTTGCCTATCAACATTTTGAAGAAATTCAGATATTTTCAAAAGTGTTTGCCAAGATTTTGATGAATTTTTCCCCCTCCTTTTTCCACATTTTTGCCAAATACTGTATATGCTACGAGAGGCCGTTCTGTCAAAGGCACAGAACAGGTGTTGCTAAGCCCTGCTCTATGAGGGGAGGGGGATACCTGGGAAATATGCTAATTTGGATATGAAAAGTGTATTTAAATGATTTACTAGATGGGAGTAATGTAGTTGTATTGTTGACAAATTACAATTATTAAAAAAACTTCCTTAAAAAAGTGAAAGCTAAAAATGTAGCTTCTTGTGTTGGTTTTCTGTTTACTGATGTTTCTATTTACATCTTCTGTGGTGTAAACATATCTACAATTCCCTTGTAGAATGCATCATAAAGGTATTGAAAGTTGTAGTGTAACTGACACATTTGGTTATAGTGGTAGGTCTGAGCTCGCCTAATTATATTTTGCTAAATAGTTTTATTGGAGCTGTTTGACCCCTCCATCTAGGTTCTGAGCTTCTTGCCAATTCTGTAATTAGCCAATACATATAAAACTGTTCTGCAATGTGGTAGTCTGAAGTTCCCTCTCTACGGGAGAAGGTGAGGAGTGTCTGTAAAACATAAACAAGAGGTATGTGCGCATTGTGTGTGTGTGTATGTGTGTATGTATATAAATATATCTATATCTATCTAGACCCCTTTCCCCGTAACTAAGGGAACTACACGTGCTAAGTACCTGTCAGGCGTACAGGAGGCCTAATCCTCCGCCACTGGGAGCCTGGGGTGATCTCGTTCTTACCGGATACAACGCCTCCACCTGGGAGGGATCCTAGCGCTGCAGGATAACCCCTCACAGGAACCAATACCGTCAGTGAATAAGGATACACACACTGGTATAACTAACTTATCTTTACTGACACATATAACTAAACAACACAATAACAATACAAGGCCCCATAATACAGTACCCACACAATATACACCACCCCGGTGGAGTCCCCCTCCAAAGTACTGAGCGTGCCCTGGGCACCTAACCACCCCAGTGTCCACAGAGCCAGACCCACCTAAAGAGTATGTGGAGTACTGCTAACCCCGGTGTATGGCAGTTGGTGCATATGGGTACACGCCATCCCAGATGATGAAGATATCATCTATATAGTGGACGTACTTCTTTATGCATTGTGCATGAGGTGCATCATGCAATATATGTGTATGCACATAAATATCCATATACAGGTTTGCAGTATGTGGACTTTTTCTTGCAGCCGCTGGTGGCACATATGAAATCATTCATTAAAGAAATTACAGATTTCATTGTAAAGATCACAAATCTCCCTTTTGGTTCAACTGAAAGTCTACTTGTGACTTTAGATGTGTCCAGTTTGTACACTAATATCCCACACAACGAGGGACTTGATGCGATCCGGGCATGGTTGGGTGCTTTTCAAGACCTATATGGGCCCTCCAGCTGAGTTCTTATTACTTCTCATCAAAATAATTCTACATAAGAATTTCTTCAAATTTGAACGGAGCTACTTTCTACATCTCATGGGTACAGCCATGGGCTCGAATATGGCACCCTCATATGCAAATCTGTATATGGATGTTTATGAGCATACACATATATTGCATGATGCACCTCTTGCACAATGCATCAAGAAGTACGTCCGCTATATAGATGATATCTTCATCGTCTGGGATGGCGTGGAAGCACAGCTGTTGAAGTTCGTTGATTACCTCAACAATATACCATCTACAATTAGATTTACTATGAACTTCAGTTCGAAGAAAATCACGTTCCTCGATACGGTGGTTTATAAAATAGGGATACACTTGCAACTAGAGTCTATCTGAAGCCTACGGACAAGAATACCTTATTACACGCATCCAGCCACCATCCAATACCCCTCAAAAAGGGATTACCATATTCGCAACTCTTACGAGTCAAGAGAATTACAAGTGACCCAGAACTAGCGGATAATGGTTTAATACAAATGGCAAAGCAGTTCTACGAGAGGGGCTATGGTCCAGCTGACATTGAAGATGCACTGTCCAGAGTAAGACAGACTGACAGGTATACACTCTTGACACCCTCAAGGAGGAAGGTTGAGACAACACGCTTTAATGTGGTCAGCACATACACCACTGCATCGAGTTTCATCAAGAACATTTTAACTGCCCTTACTGTAAAGAACCTTTTCCTTTGTTGCTGGTGAAATCTTCTTTCCTCCAACCTTAAGGGATGCCCCCGAGTCCTTTGTACTGCCCTTGGGATAAATAGTTAATTTGAAAGCTCCTTGTACTGTCCCCGCATATATTTGTATATAGGTATCATATCTCTCTTAGACGCCTCTTTTCTAATGTAAATAAATCTAATTTAGCTAGCCTCTCATCATAAATTAGATTGGCCATCCCCCTTATTAATTTGGTGGCTCTTCTCTGCACTCTCTCTAGTTCCATAATGTCTTTTCTAAGGAGTGGTTACCAAAATTGTACTCATATTCAAGGTGTGGTCTTACTAGTGCTTTATAAAGGGGCATAATTATGTTTATTTTCCTTCCATCAATTGCCCGTTTAATGCAATATAAGATCTTGTTTGCCTTTGCAGCTACTGCATGACTTTGGGCACTATTGCTAAGTCTGCAGTCTACAAGCACTTCTAAATCCTTCTCCATCAAGGATTCCCCCAATATATCTCCATTTAATTTGTAAGTCGCCTTTTTATTCTTGCATCCCAAATGCATAACCTTACATTTATCTGTATTAAACCTCATCTACCATTTACCTGCCCACGTTTCCAGTCTCTCCAAGTCCTTCTGAAGAGAAATTACATCCTGCTCTGATTCTATTACCTTACACAATTTAGTATCATCAGCAAAGATGGAGACTTTGCTCTCGATCCCAACCTCAAGGTCATTAATAAACAAGTTAAAAAGCACGGGTCCCAGTACCGATCCCTGAGGTACTCCACTCACGACTTTAGCCCAACCTGAAAAAGTTCCATTTATGACAACCCTCTGTTGTCTGTCCTTTAACCAGTTTTCAATCCAGGTGCATATATTATTACTGAGTCCAATTTGTTTCATTTGAAAGATCAGTGGGAAGCCCTCATTTAGCAGTCGACCGGCAAGGGCTGAAGATGATGATGGTATATACTGTATAATGTGTGTGCTCTGTATGAGTATGGAAGTATCAGTGTGTTTATTACTATCTTTGTGTGTGTTTGTGTGTGTGTGTATCACTTTGTGTGAATGTTTATGTATTTGTATGAGTTTCTATCTATACAAGTGAGAGGGTTTTTGAATGTTTACAGACGACAGAGAAGCCCAATGCTACAGCCAACATGACAGAAATACACAGTAAAATACTTACACATTCAAAAACCCTTTTTCAAGAGAATATATATCAGTGCATGTATGAATGTATACTTGTTTGAATGTTTGCACTCGTTAAAATTAAATCACGGAGATGATGCGGCTATGGCCTGCAGGACCCAGGACTACTTGCCGCTGTGTCTCACTGATTTCTGTATTTGCAGATAAACAGCTTGCGGTCACATACCTCTGAATGTTACTTTGTACATTTTTCTACAGAAAATGAAATAATACATTATTAAAGGAACAAAGTCTTAAAAAAAGGTCAATGTGTTTCTAGGAACAGGGAGATCTATGTAAGTGGTTGTAAAGTGGGATTGCCACTTCAATTGTTACAGTACTTCCAAAAGAACAATAATCTTTGTTTATAAAAAAAAAAAAGTCTTGTTCTTGAATATACTTCTGGAAGTGACACAGAGGGTATATATACTGCTCACTAAGTGAAGGTAAAGTGGTTTTGAAAAAATGGTTTGCGCCCTAAATGCCTAGATTGGCATCGGGTGCATCAGATGGGCTGACTGTAATACTCTTACCAAAATTATTGAGAGGGATGTATTACCAACCCCCTCCCTAGCTAGAAGTCCACTCCTGGGCTAGATGCACTCCTGTGCTATTAAAACATAACATTTATTATAACAATTAAGAGAAACTACACATATATAATAAACATGAATCGTGAAAAAATAATAATATAACGTTAAGTGAATTAAAATAAGTAGGAGTAGGTCTGGTATTAGTGAAGCTGACTTCAGGTGTATAGCCCTAGTGTCGAATAATATAATCTTAGACAACTCCTAGAATTAAATAGGCAATCAATCCACCTGTAGAACCTAACTATATGTAGGGAAACTAATCCTATTAGGTGTAACTACTTAAATTGGTATAAATGTGCTCCTTGTGTAATGAGATGTTAACCCTCACACAGCATACCTGAAAACCAACCAAAGATTGCAATGTATAAAGCAAACCGCAAACATAAGTGGTAATGTGATAGTCAGATGGTAAAGGCTAAGCTAGATATAAACGAAATGCTAACCATGACACAGTTCCAACATCACTGCTTAATTTTACTCCTAACAACTAAGTGATAATAGTCTACAGTGATACGGGTCAGCTTGGTGTAATCATAGGTTGGTGGTAAGTGGATTACTCCTGTGTGTCAACATCAGCACACCTAGACCAATAGGAAAGGAATAGCAAATAAAATGCACATAATGTACAAGATGAGATAGGTTCTACAGGTGGATTGATTGCCTATTTAATTCTAGGAGTTGTCTAAGATTATATTATTCGACACTAGGGCTATACACCTGATAGTCAGCTTCACTAATACCAGACCTACTCCTACTTATTTTAATTCACTTAACGTTATATTATTATTATTTCACGATTCATGTTTATTATATATGTGTAGTTTCTCTTAATTAAAACATAACATTTATTATCACAGGAGTGCATCTATTAGTGGGCTTCTAGCTAGGGAGGGGGTTGGTAATACATCTCTCTCTCTAATTTTGGTAAGAGTACTTCTGGAAGTGAAATCATTTTTATCAGGAGCGTTGTCAATAGTGTGTGAATTACAATTTAGGTATGTTAAATGGCTAACAGAGTCATCAGCATGAACATTCCCTTTGTGTTTTCTGCTCCCCTTTGGAGAGTTAAAGTTAAAATACAGTTTACTGGCAACTCCATGACCATTTATTGCCTATATTCCTAAAGAAGAAAAAAATAACAGAACAACAAAATATTTTTAGGGGCAAGCATGTTTATATTCGTGGAGGGATGTACCTATCCCTGGCATGACTTCGGTGTTTCTTGCATGCAGTCAGGCATGGAATAGCTATTACATCACCAGTTTCAGCCAGGCTTCCAGAATGGTGACAGCCACCGCAGAGTGTGATCACTGCAGAGAAGCAAAGCATATCTTCAGTACCTAACACTAAAAAAAACCACATCTGCAATGTATTCATTCACTGAAACAGATTAAGAGGGGGTTGTACCCACAATTGCAATGACAACCTCTTCTTATAGCATCACTCAGTTTGACAAAACACTACAGTGCAGATCATTCTGGAAAAAGGAAACCGAGACTCAGAAAATCCCTGATCCAGACGCACTGGGGAGAAACATCCTCTGTGTGTTGATGTTCCAAAATAGCAATTGTGCATTCATTTAGTCCGACTTGAAGAATAGCATTAGCTCTTTTATGCGAGGCTGAGAAAAAGGCAGGCACTAGTAGTACATACAGAGACATTCGTGTGTGCAGCCACAAGTCGATGTGAGGCTTGCAGATCACTAAAGGCATCATAATACTCACACGCACAACATCAAGATCTAACATACAGTATCTTGTTGGAATTTTAAGCAGGTCAAATTCAACCTTCAATCCAACTCTGATCTGGGAATATGCCCCGGCTACCAAACATGACACAAATACAGCAAGATATTGCATTTGGGAGGCGATAGCTGAAATTGTTTTACAAGACGGTCTGCAGCTGCCACTGGGGGCTTTCCCCCCACCCTCTTTCATTGCATCTGATTGAAGGGTATAGCGACAGAAGCGGGGAGGCTTTCTGGGACTCGGACAACTGATGCTTTGTGTACAGTGTACATGTTTGTTTTTTTGAATCAGACAGGGGGGGAGAATTGTCATATTGGCAAACAAACTACCTTTGCATTTTGGATAGAGACACGTGACATTCAGAGCTATGGACGCAGCTGGGCCTGTCACCTTCTCCCAGGTCTTTGGACAGCAGTGTGAAGTAATGGAGGCAGGTAGGTGTGATATTAAAATATGCAGGGTTCATAAATAAGACATATGTTGACATTAGTGTGAATTCATCTTTTCTGGTTTATCAAATGTTCCCCAGAATTGTGCACATGCATGAAATATGGGGTGTGCTAGATAGCATTTATTTAGTCACAAAAATGCTAAGCAGGGTTTCCTGAAGTTAATAGGAATGTTGAACTTTTAATTATGTGTGACCTCCAACACATAGGGCATTTTTATTACCTTATACTATACAATGCTGTTTATTATTTTCACTATCTTGTAATTACACAGGAATAACTTACCTTTTGATATAAAAAAATATGTTCCAGAAAGTCATGATTGTTATTTTTGTTCAAGTTAATCCTTAGAATTGTGTGACTCAAATTATAAGGTTGCATAACAAATCAGGTGAAGGACAAAGTGGTGGTTGTTTTTGTTGCTGATTGAAACATACTGGAGATGCAGTTAGAGAAATAGAACCACATCTGCATGGAAACATACACAAACCTAACCATCTCGCATATAAACATTCATACTCTCCATCCACAAGAATTGATGGGAGTAGAGAACAATTCATGGTATATAAGTGGACCAGTGGATTCTGTGCCAAAGGTATGAATGCACATGGGTTGGAAAAGCCAAATGTGAACCCCTATTATCAACTTTTTGTTGTTGTTGCTTTGGCAGCCCTTACTATTCTCATTGGCTGCTGCAGGTGGCGTGTGTATGTGTGTATATATGTATATAAATATTTTTTGTCACTTTTTTTACCCACCATAACCTTAATAGTAGTGGTGATTACCTTGTCTAGTCTCAAACCTGCTTTGCCATTAAGACCAACCTCACACTGATGATACCCATCAAAGTTGAAACATGTCTGTGAGTGGGTTTAATGGCTTTGCATCTCATCCCAGCCTTTGTCTAAAAGCTGTGTTTAAAACAGCATGCATTGGCTTGAGGATTTGCTTGTGCAAATACGAGCTTGAGACAAAAGGTGGCACTGAGTGCTCATTTGCATGTCATTTCCCAGAATCCCTTGCTGCAGTAGAAGCGCTGTATGCTGGGTGACAATGGGGAAAGACAGGGTTGCAGACCTGTCTAAGACATGCAAATGAACATACAGTAATATTTACAGTTGCTATATATATATATATATATATATATATATATATATATATATATATATATATATATTAACATAAAACAGTTCGATATAGGCACACTCACATATACTTGGATTTTCCTGCGGTCACCATCGGCATAACTCTGGTGCTGATATGCACAAGGCAGCGTCCTGTTGGAACCGCCTACATTAAGCAGTACAACAAACGTGAAAGTAACTTCACAAGATAGTGGGACTCCAAAGTAGCAGGATCCACTGTTTATTGTTTTCACAGCTTAATGTGCAGAGGTTTTAACACAACATTTTTTGGGGGGAGGGGAGGGCGGGGAATAAACCTCCCTTCATCAGGTATATATATTATACCAAGGAATTCTTGAGGTTAGTACAACAATAAAAAATACATTCTAGACAGTTGGTACTATGTGTTGGCATCATATAGACCAGTGGTTTTCAACCTTTTTTTGGTTGGGGATCCCCAAAATTCGATTGTGAAATTCTGGGGAACCCCAACCTTCAACCCCTGTCTCTTGCCCCTCTCCACCCCCTGTCGCCCCTCACCTCTTGTCTTTCCCCCTTGTGACAGAAACCAGGGGATGGTAATAAATTCCGTATATAGGGCTCCCAGGATACTAGACAGTTTCTATCCTGTTTGGCCTTGGAGTGCAGCCTTATAATACATACACTCCATCCCACAGTTTGGCAAGCGCTGGAACTGAGGGATGAGAGATCCAGACCAGAGTTTGTCTGCTGCCTGATTTCTGTCACCTGTCATGCTAATTAGGAATCAGGTATGAAAGACTGATTTCCTGTTTGCTCTGGTCTCCCCACAAGAGCCAGGAGGCTGGAAGGCTGCTGAACTACAGAGGGGAGAAGCCTCTTCCCCAAACAGGTTCAATCTTTCTGTTCATTTGTGTAAGACTGCAAAAGGTACTGTGTTTTGATGTTGGAAGTGGAAAAGCCACTTCCAACCCTGAGTCAGGGATATCTAAGTTAAGTTATCGCTCAGGTGAGCAGCTTTTGGTTTTGATCTGTTTTCTGTTGTATGCACTGTGGCAGTCTCAGTGCCTGGGACTGAATAAACCAGGCATAGCCTGTTTAAAGGAACAGTACGTGACGCCTCATCATTTAACCTACCCTAAAAGACCGTGTTCTAAACAGTCCCGGACAAACGACGGAGCCCCGGAGTAAGCCGTTTGTCACACCCTTCACACCCTCCCCCTTACGCTTCCTCTCCCGCACACACTCTCCCCCTTGCACGCACACGCACACCCTTTCTCACTTACACACACTCTCCCCCTCTCATTCACACACACACACACACACACACACACACACACACACACACACACACACACACACACACACACACACACACACACACACACACACCCCTCTCACTTACACACAGTCTCTCCCCTCTCACTTACACACACTGTCCCCTCTCTCACACACACACACACACACACCTCACACACACACACACACACACACACACACACACACACACACACACACACACACACACACACACACACACACACACACCCTCTCACTTACACACACACACACACACAACCCCCCCCCTCTCACTTATACACACACTCTCACTTTAAGGTTGCTAACACACAGACACTTTAAGGGCTGACAGCGTGCTCTTATCTGATCCTTCCTCTCCCTCCTGTCAGCTGGATGTTGACACGTCTTCCGGCGCCAACCGGAGCAGGGAGAGGAAGGAGAGGAAGGATAGGAAGGATAGCAGTGATTAGGCGGCGGCTGCTGCTGAGCTCGGGAGCCACCAGGTCATTACTACATGGGGTGCCGCCGCACCACCAGGCCTGGGACAACTGGCAGAGTTGTCCCACCCTGGCGGCCGTGGAACCCCTGAGGGGTGCTCGTGGAACCCCGGTTGAAAATCACTGGTGTAGACAGCTCACATTTTCCTCATTTGATTATAGCCTTTTGCTAGTACAATTGAGCTTTACAACAAAATACAAAAATACCCAATGCTACATCCAATGTGACAGACAATATATAGTAAAATATTTAAATGGTTGTATTCTAATAAGTAAGGGTCATTTAGTTAAACCATTTGGTCAAAGCGTTATAAGCCCACAGCACAGAAGGGTGCAGGGAGGGGGGAGCACAGGGGAGAGCAGATGGGGGAGCAGCAAGAACATATCTCAAAATGTATTTTGTAATAGAAACCTTACCTTTAGAAACCTGTCTGTCCCGGGTATCGATAGTCACAGGTGGTCGCAGTGTCGGCATGAATGCTGTGGCAGGTGCGATCAAGGATACGTGATCACAGTCTGTGTAAACAGGTTCCCACAAGAAAAGCCCACACTTTTATTGGCCAACGGCAAGCCTAAATACTTCCTTGCCTGAAGAGCCTGTGACCAAATGCTGTGTGCCTACAATGTGACCATGTCCGGGAGGCAGGAGGACTGAGCCGGAGGGTTAATCGCAGTAACGGGCACATACTGTACACTCTAAGTTCCCGGAGACAGCGGTCTCCTTCCTCAGGTGTAACAAACATTGAACAGCATCTTTTCCCGCTTCCTATGTGAGACTGGGTCGCTACCCGTGTATTCTGTGGTGCTGGTGCTGGTGCATACCTGGCTGGTAAACAAGAGGCTTGAAATCTCTGCAGTGGGGAGGACATCAGGACAGGCTCACGGTGGTTCTTTCAGTGACAGCGTCTCAAGTCCAAGAGGATCCTGAGGCTTCCAGGATGAACCTCAGGGACACTTCTTCTTAATGGACATTTCAATCATAACACCAGATTGGGTATAACTGGGTTTATTGGTACATGCATGGCATACACACGTCAAAGTCCCTGAATGCAGTACCCAGACTTTAGGCCTTGACTATCTCTCTTCATAGATACCTTACCCCCTGCTGGGGCGAGGTCTCAGCCTGCTCCCTCTGGGTAGAGGCACTCTGCTGCATCCGCACACTCTGAAGTACAGCCCAAAACTACTGTTACACCCCAAACCTTACTCTATTCTATAGAGGAGAAACCCCCCTTCTTCCCTGGGGAGTGGTTTGTAAGCCGGCCTACCTACTGTCATAGACTCCCCCCTTACATCAGCAGGCTAATCCTGAACTTTATTGGTAACATAACACATAGAACAGCATAACAGGCCCTGCATGATTTATTCCTAACACTGCCCACTCCTTTCTTGGACTTACACTGTTGGAGGGGCCAGGAAATCAGTAGTCCGATGGGACTTGGCTACACTCTCCCTTTGGTTTTGAAAAGCCCTCCCGACCCCGCAGGAGGGCGTAACACCCACCCACCATTATACATTTTAACATAAAATGCAAGGAATTCAACATGACACACCGTACATTTTGACCGTCAATAATAGTGAGCAGGGTCAGGTTTGCGCACCAGATTCCCCGCACTGTCAGTAACCGTCGCAAAGTAGCAACGCTTGCGGCCATTTTCAGCGACATAATACCCTGTTTAGGTGTATATTGCGGCCTACATGCCATGTTTTACTTAGGAAAGCAAATCGTTCTTCCCATTGGTGTGTATTACTACCAAGTAGTAATTTGCATTACATGGCCCATAATAGCTACACGCACCCACACCTCTCTGTGATTTTTGGCCGTACACATTACATCCTCTGGAAGTTAGGGGTAATCATATCCTTCCAATCTAAATCGTTGGATGAGCACACTATCAGCGCGACTACTTTTGGTCAGATTGTGCCCGAAGGCCTGTCCTGATATTACACAGTATATGGGTCCTATCCACAGAGGCTCACTAGTCGAGTCCTCTCCTTTTGGTCTGGAGAAGAGGCCCTTCGCCATTTTGGCACAGCACTCGCACATTATCTCTGCTTATTGCTCCGCAGAGAAATTACCATCCTTCCACCAATGGTAAATCTGGGACCCCCTTTCTACCACGAACCTAGTTCGTTTTAAGTGGGGCACATATCCCCTAAATTGCGGATCCCACCACGGCACGAGTTACGTCTCATTGGATACATTATCAGTCACACATGAGATAGTTGTCACAGAGGGTATGGCTACCATCATTACAGGAGTAACAGGACTAGACGACCGGGGCTTATCACCATAGCTACCGTGATCACCACCCGCTCCCTTGGGACTAAGTTCCGGACTTGAGGAATGATCAGGGTGGGGCAACGGCACTGAACAAGACCGAGGGGCAGAAAAAATAAGTCCCGTGTTCCAAAGTCTAAGTTCTCTGGGCAGTTGGGGCATCGTACCCCAGCCGAAGTTGCAGCCGGTAAGCTGTCCGTAACAAGGCCAGTTGCTGCCCACGTCCAAGAGCTCGAGCAACAGCTCCTTAGTATTGGGCAATGTCTTCCAGGACCTGGGTTTCTATGGAGCGGCATGTTTGATCAGACCCCTGCTTCCGAGCTCGGCAGTTCTGCAAAAAGAGGTATGCCATGGGGGTACTCACCACCGAAGCAGGGGCGGATGTAGAAGCCGGGAGAACAGCAGTACCGGCCGGTATCACCATTGAATATTCATCAGCTTTGATCACCCTGTACGGGCACTCCCCGTAGGTGGTGGCCACGTAGGCCATGACGCGATCTCAGGCCTCGCAGACGGCTTGGCATTGTAGGCAGAGCTGGCTCATCCCTCCACGAGCCTCGTTCTAGCGCGGAACGACATCTTAGGTCGGTACGCCCGGATAGGAGATAGGACTCAAGAGGGACAACGGAGTCGCAGCCTCGGGATCGGTGGAGGCTTCGTCCGAGACCGCATCAATGGATGCACCTGCGATGTTTGGCAGGAAACAAGCTGATCCAGCAGCAGATGGTTCCTCATGGGGTGAGCAGAGCGACAAGGGCGTGGCAAGCCTTGTTCGGCCGGGCCTTTCCAGGCACCGGCTCGCCTCTTCAAGGCGTAGATCGGAGCTGGGATGGGTGAGACGGTAGAAGGGGACTCACGTGACCGCACACCGGCGGTGTGGGCACAGGTACGTCTGATATGAAAACTCCCGCAGGGCTGGATGAAACACTAGCCTCAGTTCCCAGCACTCCCAGCGACCCTGCCCCAGAGTCCGTACTTAGCGATCGGCGAATCCCACATCGGAGGTCGGGACTCACCGGGTGCTAGAGCATAGTCTAGTAATCAAGCCGAGGGGCTTCGGAGATCTGTCCAGCCATCTGCACTAATCACTGCAGGAACCCGGTGATATCTGTTGGTCGGTAGAGGGGTAGACGTCTCTGTGCCAGGTCCCTGGAAACGGAGGTACGGTGTGGTACATTCTGAGCACCAGGAAGCAAATCCCAGTGCAGGCTCCACCCGCGCACACTGCGGGCAGACCAGGCGGAGTGAGTTCCCCCATCATTGGGTAGTAGCAGCAACCCTCCAGGGAGAACGAATTGAACGCCCTTTTTTTTCCTCCATCGTCAAAGTCCTTTACAGAGGGAGCGAGTATGCATGCGACTGTGCAGTAGTTCTACCACGTGTGTCTGTGGCTAGATCTCTGTATCCGCAGCTCGGCAGCAGAGAGATACGCCCACAGCTCCTCCCTCTGGTTTGGAGATAGTCCACTGGGAGAACAGGGTGGGACTTGGCGTTCGCGCCAATCCCGAATAACTTTACCAGAAGGGCGCGGCCAGGCTCTGTGCCAAATCCATAGGTTTGCAGTGAAAGTATTGCAACTTTTGCACAGTTGCCATGCGGTCTCCCGTTTTCGGCGGGAACCGCCATTTTGCATGGTGAAAGAACATGATGCAGCTCCCTTTTGGGGGCCGCTTGTGCATGGCTGCAGCTCCTCCAGCAGAGGCTCTGGCACCCGTGGAGTGGGCTCCCCTCCTCAGATGCCGGCCCGCGCATACATTGGGGTAAAGGTGGGTGGGCATTAGTTTCCATGATGGCGCGTCGCAGAACTACCCCCTCCATCTTCATCGTTGGGTGGGCAACAGGCTCCCTGGAGACACCTCAGGGAACTAGCCCCACACCTTTCTTTGTAGTTAAATATGGTTGGGCAACAACCTCCCCGGTGACGCATCGTAGAGCTGTCCCTACCTTTGTTCGTCGTGTAAATCCACTGTGCGGCAGCCCCACGCTAAGGGGACTGCCTGGTACTGTGCAGCTGCTCAAGCAGAGGGACTCAATCGCCCCTCGTACGATACCTGTCACCAGATAGTCAGAGAGGGTAGTGCAGAGCTGCCAGGCCTAGATGCCTAGACCCCAGTCCTCGGCACTCCCTAGAGTCCTAAGCACACATGATTAATATAATAAACAAATGTCCATCCTGCTGCAAAAGCATGTCCTGATGCCTATGTCAGCAGTGCCTCCAAATGTAGCACCTTTCCCCCCTTCCTATGTGAGACTGGGTCGCTACCCGTGTATTCTGTGGTGCTGGTGCATACCTGGCTGATAAACAGGAGGCTGGAGATCTCTGCGGTGGTGTGGGGAGGACATCAGGACAGGCTCACGGTGGTTCTTTCAGTGACAGCACTTCCAGGATGAACCTCAGGGACACTTCTTCTTAGTGGACATTTCAATCATAACACCAGATTGGGTATAACTGGGTTTATTGGTACATGCATGATGATATACACATGTCACAGTCCCTGATTGCAGTACCCAGACTTTAGGCCTTGACTATCGCTCTTCATAATACCTTACCCCCTGCTGGGGCGAGGTCTCAGCCTGCTCCCTCTGGGGAGAGACACTCTGCTGCGTCCGCACACTCTGAAGTACAGCCCAAAACTACTGTTACACCCCAAACCTTACTCTATTCTATAGAGGAGAAACCCCCCTTCTTCCCTGGGGAGTGGCTTGTAAGCCGGCCTACCTACTGTCATAGACCCCCCCTTACAATAGCAGGCTAATCCTGAACTTTATTGGTAACATAACACATAGAACAGCATAACAGGCCCTGCATGATTTATCCCCAACACTGCTCACTCCTAACTGGGACTTACACTGTTGGAGGGGCCAGGGAATCAGTAGTCCAAGGGGACTTGGCTACATTTATATAACTCAAATCAATAAGCAGTACAGCACCTATTCCCATAGCCCTTCCCCCAGATCTCATTTGGACTCCCTTGGTCTCCTAAGCAGGATTTTTCAGCGCTGCTGGTCTTATTGGTGGTCCACTTGAAATGCAATTAGCTGTCAATCACCAACGAGCACCTAAAAGTCGTGCCGCAGAATATTTAGCGACACTTGTCCCGACGCACAATGGCCGCAGAATATTTAGCGACACTTGTCCCGACGCACAATGGCCGCAGAATATTTAGCGACACTTGTCCCGACGCACAATGGCCGCAGAATATTTAGCGACACTTGTCCCGACGCACCATGGCATGGGTGTCGTGTGCAGAGAGAGCAGATTTGGGGAAAATATAAATGTTAACTGGAGTCCCCCATTCACTAGTTACACCTGCCAAGAGTCAGCTTTGAAATCACTGGTTCTCCAAACCGGTAATTTTCAACTAGCGGTTCTAGAGAACGGGTGGGAACCAGCTCAATACCACCCCTGAGTACACTGCCTGTTTGCCCGACACTGGCTCATAAAACATCCCTGAAGCTGGCAGCAAGTAATTAGAGAAGTATTTACTAAATCAATCATGTCACAGTTTCACATAGATTGTTTCATAGCCAATACGTACTGTATTAATGTAAGAGCTCCATGAGAATAATGTAAGTAAGGAATGCAATGTCAGTGTATTGTGCTGAAAGTTGTCAATATTTGCATGTGATCGGGAATGCTTATTTCAATCCATTCATTTTATAAAAGGCGCAAGTTCAATTTCAATAATTATGTTCAGATTTATGTCCATACTGAATTCGCTAAGTGTCTTCTACCATTCCGGTGCTTGCGTGGAGAACATCTCACAGCTCGTGGATTTGAATGGGCATGTGAGGTCTCTTCCAGCAACAGAAGGTGTATTATGGCAGAAGACTGTCTATTACATATGATCGTAGTATTTTACTGCTTGACATACGCGCCGCTTGGTGACGTCACTTCGTTTCTCAGTAGAGGTGGGGGAGGGAGAACAAGATGCGGCTGACACAAATGTAACTAACTATGCTCGTTACCACTATGTCTATCGCGGTTTATAGTGCAATCTCTTGCTATGGCAAAAGAGTACCTTGTCTGTTTGTCTGCTGACATTTATTCAGTGCAGAATAATGCAGACTACTGACAGCCCAACTTCTCCCCACAGACAAGATTTTTCAATATACACTTATCTAAGCACTTTCACCTTACTCGGCTAATTAATTCCGGTGGTGTTCATGAATACACCATGCTGAGTAGGCGAATGCACAAATTATGTGAATAGTGGTGCGATTTAACACATCACTTTAAGTGTATTTGCATTTAATACCTCCCCTCCATGTTAACTGCATATCATTATCTGCGGTTCAGTATTATTTATTGTATGGTTTCATGAATACACCGAACTGACCACAAAAGCAATTGTTTCTATACAGACCTATATGAGCAGGTGTTTATATATTAACCTATGTGGTTATTGAGCATCTGGAAATACTGTGGTCCAATATATTTTATTTGGTTTAAAAAAAAAGAAGCATTTTTGTATGCGTTTAAACACTGCTCTTTTTCGAGATTTAGTGATTGTACGACTTAAACACTCCTGAGATATACCTGACATTAACACCTACAGTGCCAGAGCTCTCATGTCAGTGGTGTTTCCTAATCTATTCCTACCATCAGGCTACATACACCACTAAAATCACTAATTAACTCATTAGCTACACAGTAGCCTAACTTGGTTTTTACCAAGATGTATTATTTTTGCGTTGCGAATTTATATTTTGAACATGCTCTCACATGGGCTAATACAGTTGCTCTTTGATATACATCAATTACCTTTTGTTCGCCCATTGTCGGCATATTCGTACTTGTGGTCTAATATTAACGTCATATGGTGTTCATGAATACACCTAACTGACCACACATCAACCTTTTCATACAAGCAGTTGACCACTATGTTATCATCATACTAAGATTTAGTGGTGGGAAGGTTGTCTTATTCTACCACTTATTAGCCCTTCTAATTAAGTATCTGCACCAATTCTTGGTGTTCAGATTGCGAGTAGACTATTTAATATCCCTTTTAACTTTATCACTATACTAGTGACCATTGGTTATATGTGCTGTTTTGGCATGTGTTATTGTCCAATTTTATCTTAACCCATTTAACTATTCAAAGTTATGTTTTAATATACACACCATATATTCATTTAGGCGAGTGCTGTTACAGTAGGGGTCTTTTGTACTTGCTTCGGCAAGTATATGTGGGATTACATGACAAAGTAAGAAGAGAAAAACAGAAACTCTAAGGCTTTGTCCATGGATACCGCTTGCGGGCGGAGGCGCGCTGAGGCTGAGGGAAAGCGGGTGCTTTCCCTGGCCTTAGACAGCGTGCCGTCTGGGGGCATGTGGGCGGGCCAGTGACGTCACGGAGCTGGTTCGCCCACATTGGACGAACCGCTCACGTGACCGGCCCTGCGCTCCGGCAATTTTCCTACATGCGCTTGCGGAAGCGTAGGCGAGCCCCTACTAAAGCCGCTCTCATTGCGGCTGTAGGGGCTCAGTGCCGAGTGTAAGCGCGCCTCCGCCCGCAAGCACTATCCATGGACGCGGCCTAACTGTGGGATGCATATTCACTGAGTAGAACACAAAGTATATAATTTTCTGCTATCAGCAAGTAGTGTCTGGCCATTAACTATTTTTCTTAAGCTCCACATAGGCTGTGTTATAAACTGCCTCAGTCCCATGAACCAGTGAGCATATTTCATGTTTCGTGGAGGAATACTTCATCATTTCACTAAAAAGACAATTGTTTTCAAATTCAGAAAGGCATGAAACTATCCAGCAGGTGGCGGTAGCACACAAGTAATCATCAATGAACGATGAGTTTCATCGTTATGCGGTATGTGGAATCCGAATCATTACTATATGGGATGACGTATGCCACAGAACCGAGGCACAGCTGTTTCTGTCTTTGTTTTTACGATAAATACATTGATAAAGAGGAGAAATATATTGCCAGACTGAAAAACCTCAAAGTAATCAGGAAGTGATGTATAGAGATGATATAGGCTTCTTTGTAAATTAACCCTTTCATTGCCCTTAACACGTTCATAGAAAATCACATGGGCTGGTACGCCAGTGCCTTTATGTCATTCAGTGAACGTCTCTGCTCGTTTTATAGGGTATATCACACTCATCTCTCCTAGATAGGGTTGATGTCGATCTGAATCCTCCTTTTCCATTTGCCTCATTGGATGTGTCTCGACATAACTACCTAACTGAACTTCTTCTCAGCAGTAACTCTGAAATTGCGACAAACAGCCTCTCAGTTTGAATGAAATAGTTTCCTATATTTTATGTATTTTGTGTTCTTTACATGTTTATTCTGCCGTGTAGAAGTAATTTTCCGGGGGCTGGGCCAACTATTCTAACCAACTATTGTAAAGGAATATATAATAAAATAGCACAAATAACAGAAAACAACTTTGACTTCTGTATGATCTTTTAGGTAGGCCTCAACAAAAGCATAATTAGATCTGTGTATCAAGTTGTGGTGCAAAAATCACTGTACAGTACCGAATAAAAAAATGTATATATTTTGTGATGTTTTGCTGTTTTTATGCCTTTGATTTGCATCGGTTTTACAGAAGGAAACCTATGATATACAGGGGGCTATGTACTAAGGCAATTTGGGGGGGGGGAAACGGGGCCAAAGAGAACTTTGCATCAAAGTACGTTGCGCCAGTTTTTCCCTGAGTGTACTATTTTGCAGTTTGGCGAGGGTCTATTGGAGAACTTGCCTGACACAAATAATTTAATGAGCTGTATTCCAACCATCTGCCGTGTCTCAGGTGAGGCTAACATGTCTGCACTCTACAGTCTACATCAAATGTGCTACACTTCACAAACAGGCTTCTTACACACACACGCACGCACGTGCGCACACACACACACACACACACACACACACACACACACAAACACACACACACACACATATATATACAGAAAGCAAGCACGAACACATTTATCTTTGATTCATCTTCCCCTTAGGACCTGTCTATCGACACAGAGAGAAGCGTGTTTTGAAGATTACACCATTTGTCAGTGCACAGTTGCATCAAATGTAGAAATAGTTTCTTACATCTGCTGCAGATAGTTTTGTCAGATTGTTGGGAGCAAAAGTGATGCACAGAGGCTCACAATTTGTTATGTCTCATTATAATCTACTGTATGTCTTGTGTAACTTCTCCCTAAACCCTTCTTTTGTTCTTTTGATACACCCCAACTTGCAAGATGTTGTAGATGGGGCATGGATGCAAAACAGAATCCAGAGCATACGAGTCAATAGATCAAAAATATAATATACAGTGTTACATATTAAAAAGTATTAATCTGTGAAGAAGGTCTCTATTGACCTAAACGTTGGATTCATACTTTTGAATATATAACACTGTGCATTATATTTTTTTATCTATTGGCTCTGGACCTTTTTTTCCATTCATATGATGTTTGTGTAAATCTGTCTACACGTCCATGAGGCACAGACTGGCAAACACGGCATTCTCTTTCTCTTCACATTCGATGATTATATATGGGTCTGTTATTGGGGTTGTCATTGTTTTTTTTCTATTGTATATGGGGCAAAAAGTTAAGCACAATTCTTGATACATTAGCCCAGATACATCAAGCAATGCTAAGGAAAAGTGGATATTTTTGGTGAACTAGCATGTCACACAGTCATCCCAAATAATGATTCAGATTCCACATCCCACAAACGATGAAACTGATCGTTCAATGATGATTCCTCCGTCTCTTCCGACACCTGCTGGGTAGTTTTATGTCTTTCTGAATTAGAAAACAATTGACTTTTTAGTGAAATAATAATAGCATGTTCTTGTATAGCGCTGCTAATTGTACGCAGCGCTTTACAGAGACATTTTTCAGGCACAGGTCCCTGCCCCGTAGAGCTTACAATCTATGGTTTTGGTGCCTGAGGCACAAGGAGATAAAGTGACTTGCCCAAGGTCACAAGGAGCCGACACCAGGAATTGAACCAGGCTCCCCTGCTTCAAACTCTCAGTGCCAGTCAGTGTCTTTACTCAATGAGCCACTCCCTCTCCTCTGAAATGATGACGTGTTGCTCCGCGAAACATGGAATATGCTCATTGGTTCATGGGACTGAGGCAGTTTATAACACAGCCTACGTTGAGCTTAAGAAAAATAGTTAATGGTCAGACACTACTTGCTGCAAGCAGAAAATGATATAGTGTGTGTTCTACTCAGTGAATATGCATAAATTATCCCACGGTTGTAGTGCACAATGATTTTGTTTTTCTCTTCTTATCATGTCAAGTAGTAAAATACTCCAGTCTTCTGCCATAATACACATTCTGGTGCTGGAAGACACCTCACAAACCCATTTAAGTCGACGAGCTGTGAGGTGTTCTCCACGCCAGCACCGGAATGGTAGGAGACGCTTAGTGAATTCAGTATGGACATACATCTGAACACTATTATTGAAATTGAACCTGTGCCTTTTATAAAATGAATGGATTGAAATAAGCATTCCCGATCACATGGCAAATATTGACAACTTGCAACACAACACACTGGCATTGCAGCCCTTACATTAATAAGTATTGGCTATGAAATAATCTATGTTAAACTGTGACATGATTGATTTGGTAAATACTTCTCTAATTACTTGCTGCCAGCTTCAGGGATGTTTTATGAGCCAGTGTCAGGCAAACAGGCAGTGTACTCAGGGGTGATATTGAGCTGATTCCCACCAGTTCTCTAGAAACCGTAGTTGAAAAGTACCGGTTTGGAGAACCAGTGATTTCAATGCAGACTCTTGGCAGGTCCTCTGCAGTGGTGGAAATAGAGAATGGAGGACTCCAGTTAAAAAAATATTTTTCCTAAATCTGCCACCTCTGCACACGACACCCATCCATTGTGCATTGGGAAAAGGGTTGCTAAGAATTCTGGGGTGTGACTTTTCTGTGATTGCCACCTGTTGAGCACTGACAGATTGTGCCCGAATTGCACTTCAAGTGGACCACCAGTGAGACCGGAAGTGCTGAAAAATCCTGTTTATGAGATCAAGTTGACCAAGGGAGTCCACATGAGATTCAGGGGAAGGGCTATGGGAATAGGTGCTGTACTGTATATTGATTTGAATTATATAAAGAAATGCTGTTCAATGTTCTTTACACCTGAGGAAGGAGACCGTGGTCTCCGGAAACGTTGTTTTTCCTATCATTGCATCTAAAGTGGGCTTCCATGTTACATTAGACTGTAAAGTGTGTGCCCTCACTGTGATTAAACCTCTGGCTCAGTCCTCCTTCCTCCCAGACACGGTCACATTGTAGGCACACAGCATTTGGTCAGACTCTTCAGGCAAGGAAGCATTTATAGACTTTCTGTTGGCCAATAAAAGTATGGGCTTTTCCCATTGGGAAATCATAATAAAAAGTGCAAGATCTGCTGTAAGAGCTGTGCGGGGAGACACAGAGAGAGTCTGCTTCTCTCTGCTCTCTGCACAGCTCTTACAGACTGGTGGCTGGCCCAGCAGGATTAATGCTGTGGGAGTCACATTCAGAAGCAGGAACACCCTCAGCGCTAATCCTTCTGGGAAATTTACTGCCCTACCGTCCGTGAGAGCTGCAGCTGCATGAGCCGCTCCAAATCGCAGCACCGAGGGCAGTAAGCCTTGCTACATCTGTATCTGTCAAGGTAAAACATTTTTATTAATTGCTGTGAATGGTAATGGTTTCCTTCATACATATGATGCAAGTTATTTGCCCCACTTTTGCAGCCGGAGAAATGATACATCACCCTCTATGTATTAAGCTGAGCTTGTGGAACAGAATTTGGAAGACAAGAATATCTTAAATTATAAAAATTAACATTACACGTATTAGACATGATGTTGCATACCTTGGACCGAAGTGTAAATCCAACATGTATTGCTACATGAGACTGGGGCTTCATAGCTAAAGCTCTAATAAATTTAGCATTTCCTAGTGTGAGAAAACTTGCCTTTTAGGTAAGACCCAATAAAGGAAAATATGTTATTTTTAGAATATAGAAGTATGTTCTTTGATTGAAAAACCTGCTATACTAGTTTGCATTAAGCATCAGTTTGTACGTTTCTTAAAGCACATTTAATTGTATCATTCATTTTGTTCATGAGATTAGCAGAATAAGTGTTGTGAGATAGGGTACTAGACATGTATAAACATTTTGCTGGAGTTTGCAAACTGCTGAAATTTGCCCCTTTTCCGTGAACAAAATGAGCCCTACTTAGGTTTAAAAAAAATGTTTATTATAGACATTAAAAAAATATAACAGCAAATAAACATACAATTAAAAAAAAAAAAAAATCCAAGACTATTGTGACAGCTCTGATTGTACCCCTGGAACCCTCCTCATGTAGACTGTGCTGGAATCTAGATAGATGGAGCCTCTTCCTTGGGTATTTGTAATTGTAACCTCACTCCCACCTGGCGTTCTGCATTGTCCCTTGTCCACCCTCTTTCAATGGCCCGTGTGCCTTGCTATAGGCCTTGCCGTGTGCCTTGCTCGGCAGTGAGCCCCTGCAGCCGCAATGAGAGCGGCTTTAGCAGGGGCTCGCGCACGCTTCCGCAAGCGTGCGGAAGCGTGTGTCTTAAGAAAATTTTAGTTTCTGCGCTCGCCGGAGCGCAGGGCCGGTCACGTGAGCGGTCCGCCCAATGAGGGCGAACCAGCTCCGTGACATCACAGCCCCCCCCCCGACATGCCCCTGGACGGTGCACGGTCTAAGGCCAGGGAAAGCACCCGCTTTCCCTCAGCCTCCGCGCGCCTCCGCACGGCTGAAGTCTCTATGGACGCAGCCTAAGAAAGAATTACAATACCCATCATTATGGATTGCATGTCTCGATGCTGACCACTTTCAAAACTCTAAGGATGGAAGTGCTGCTCAATAGGCAAACTCCTGTCCAGTAAATGGTGCAAGTGCCGGAGCCTTCCAGCCTCCCACTGCCTTATTTTAGAAGCAGGAAGCACTGAAAACATTCCCCTCCCTAGCTTGGTTGGACCCTAAGCTGAAGTAGCCACCCTATTAATAGTCGGGTTAGTCATTATAGCCTCTCACAAATCTGTGCATCCTTTCCTTCTAGAGGAAATCCAGTAGAAAAGCATTTTTAATTGGTATATGTAAGTTCTCGTTTTGCATATGCGAGAGCACACAGGCCCACACATGCGGCTACTGAAGATGCAACACCATGCAGGTCTGCCCAAAGCTACCATTGCAACCACCCTAAACTTGACATAGTGCACTACAGAATAATGAGCAAAAGCATCCCATTCCTTACAGTATCCTAGAATATTATACAAATTATTGGCATAAACTGAATTATTTACATGTTCTGATTACATAAATTGGACAAAAATGAATATTTTTTTCAGCATGAGTTGTTTTTCAAGACCATATAGGTCTCTTAAGTCATCATAACCTATGCATGCTGGGAAAAAAGTAGGTGGTGAATAAATACACCACGGTGCTTGTTGCAATACTATGTTTCGTATAGCAGCAAGAACATTATCATACAGTGTAATAGTGTGTAGAACTCAAGATTTTTTCAAAGACTTCATAAGGAAAAACCCAAACACAAAACAAAGTATATATAGTAAGCATACTGTACATTTAGTGGGTTTAATGGCTGTTGTTCTCTTTACTCCATGCTTCAGCTTTTTCATTTGGGAGTTGTGAAAATAAATTTAAAGGATATGACTCTAAATGTATGCAATTGAATATGTTATTATTATTGTTATTATTAGTAGTACTATCATGGTCAACTCCCCTCCTCTTTCTGGTATTTACAGTAAACCATAAAGGGCAGTAGAAACCCATTACCTTATACAGTACCAATATACTTTTCATTTAATCTAATTTAAGATTAATATGTTGTTATAAATAGAGGAAGAGCCTTCAATCTCTTATTGTTGTAATATATACATTTGCTAATCCTAAAGGGTGAATAGCTGTTTTGCCAGAGCCATAAAGCATATACTACTGTATAATGTTAAAAGCATTTGTAGCTTTTAGTCTGGAACACTACAGTATGTTCTGTCTTGGAGTGTCAGGCACTAAAGCAGATAGGAAAAGAAACCATGGAAACAAGATAAACCTATTCTTAAACTATTTTGTTATGTAGAAAGAGTTGATATTCCAATAGTAAAGCTTTTTTTTTTTTTTTGCAATTTCCACTGAATCAAAAGCAAATCTCCCATATTTTCAAGAAATAAATGAGTAAACATCAAAACAGATCATAAATATATTTTGATTTAATGGTTAGTATTAGATGTTTTGGTAATGAGCTATATTGTTTGTATAATGTAAAAAGATGTCTCAGTCACTACAATATTTTGGCATCCACAAGCTCACTTGACAGAGAACATCTCGATTGTGCTTTGATTTTATGGCAGGTTGGAGAGTTCTTTTGAGTTAGGAATAGACTGGTTGTGGAGAAAGGGATATCAGACTTGCTGTGATGGCTGATGCCCCATATTGCCAATACCACAACTAAGGAGATACAAATAAGCTGAAGAAAGACAGACAAATGCAGAGGTATCAAACAACTCCAATCAGCTAAGATTGTTACAATACAATACTGGAGCCATAATCTTCCCTCAACCATTCTGACTTCCCCAATAGCAAGAACCGCACCATTAATATCATACGTATGTACGAAAGGGCAGTATTACAGTGTGCTGTTCTCAGTCTTTCCAAAAGTTCTTATCTCATGTTCCCTGGCTCATTCCCTCTCTTTTTCCTTGGCATTGGTTAGGGAAGGGGAGAGTTAGAACCGTAATCACAATTGCACCACGTGATCACCTGAAAGGAACAGGTGGAGACCACATTAAGTGGTTGCTCTTGCAGTCAAATAGTGGGAGCCTGAAAGTATTGAGTGGACATGCTTTCCAAACAAGTGAACCAGCAGTCAGACAACCTATCAAAGAAATACAAACTCCTAGGAGATAGGATTCAATGTGAATTAGACAGCCTTCCAAATGGGAGTAGAGGGTCAGGAGCGCACTCACATCCAGGGGTATATAAAAAAAATGGGGAGAGAAATACACATATAGTGTACGATGACAATAAATTGAATAAAACATATATATTTCTCTCACATTTGGTGTTAGTAATACAGGCCTTGTGGTTATTAGGAGGGACCACCTCAGATGATGATTGGATAATGATGTTCATCAGCAATGTGGGGAAGAGAATCCCCTGACATGAAGAATAGAGGACACAAAAGATAGTGCAGATTGCTTTATGACAAAATATATTGAAAAAAGTAATAAACTCACAAACATAAGTCAGGTGCAAGCATTGGGACCACCTTGGGTCAGATGGTGACGAAAGTCCAGCACTCCCTCCTTCTCTGGGGATCCACCCGTGGCGGCCGTCCACAACGGAGCCTGCAGGGAAGGAAGGACTCCTCACAGTACGCCAACAGCTCAGTTGTCCTCCTTTGGTCTGTGATGTTCACCCTACACATTTCGTTCTGAAAAGAACTTCCTCAGGGGTCATGTCAGCCACCACGGGTGGATCCCCAGAGAAGGAGGGAGTGTTGGACTTTCGTCACTATCTGAACCAGGGTGGTCCCAATGCTCACACACGACTTATGTTTGTGAGTTTATTACTTTTTTTTTAAAATATATTTTTTCATAAAGCAATCTGCACTATCTTTTGTGTCCTCTATTTTTCTTGTCATGGGATTCTCCTCCCCACGTTCATGATGAACATCATTATCCAATCATCTTCTGAGGTGGTGACTCCTAATAACTACAAGGCCTATATTACTCACACCAAATGTGAGTGAAATATATATATTTTTAATTCAATTTATCGTCATCATACTCTGTTGCACTATATGTGTATTTCTCTCCCCATTTTTTTATATATCCCTGGATGTGAGTGCGCTCCTGACCCTCTGCTCTCATTATTCCTATGGACCTGGATTGAGTCCATCCTACTGTAGGAGCAGCACCCATCAAAGGACTCTATTTATACCCCCCTCCCTTTTTACTTTTTCACCTTCACAAGTGTGTCTAACTTGGTTTTTACTCTAACTAAAACAGTATTTGCACTTGATCTTTGTTGTCCTCAGCCTTCCAAATGAGCCCCGGTTTTATTTGCACAGTGGCTACTGGTAAAACATGTCTGTATAAATGAAAAAGAACAATTCCTCTCTTAACTTATTCTGTAAACAGGAACATAACTGGAAAGTGCAATCCTGCCTTTGACCAAAATGAATAAATTGCATACATTTAGGGGTTCATTTTTGGTCATTGACAACTATAAATTAAACTTTAGATACCTAGAAGTGTTTTTCCACTGGATCATTTTCTGTAGGAAACTATTTTTCTTAAGTTAGACTGAAAACAGTGTAACCCTGTGCCATCTCGAACTAGAAATGTGTAAGTGGGCTATAAGTCATGGGAACGTGGTCTATGAAGTATGTTTCCCAACCACTTCCTGACATGTGTTTTGTCTCTTGAGTTTCATAAACTAACCAAACTATCCAGCTTATTCAACAGGAAATTGTAATTATGGGAAAGAATTCCTTTTGTTTAAATAAATTAATTTTCACTTCAAACGTACTGTATATTACAAGCAAGGAGAAGGCAAGTGTTGGATGTAAATAAGTCAAATAAATGTAAACATTTGCACTCCATGCCTGTGGTACATTGCTGTTGCTTGATTATCTGTCGGTTGTGGGATTTATTTATAAGAATACTTATTTTAGTTAATAAGCAGAACATTTAAAAATTAGATTTAAGGAATATGGGCTGTTTGCAGAACATGCATCATTGATGTTCTTTAACAAGCTAAAATTATATGTTATTGATAAAAGTGTTGATATATGCTGGTGACCTTTTCATTGTGATCATTCATCCATATGTTTTATTTTATTTTTCTATTTGTCACAAGTAAAGCTATTATGTGTTTAATTTTGCGGCATTTTCACATTTTCTTTACCTCTTGCTTGAGGAAAGAAGTTATTATATACAACAGAAAAGCGGTGAAGATAAAATAAATGTTTTTTTCACAGTGGTCTAGTTCAGATAGAAAACACTTAGGACTGCAAGCTCATCTCACATCTGTTATCCAAGTCTGTTTCAGTTTCTGAAATATTATACAGCACACGAGCTAAATATATTCATAGTCTGTGTCTGGACATACACATTATCACTCTGATTTTGTCACATTTACCTTCCAATTCCTTAAAAAAAAATGTTCTCCAGAGTTTCAGTCTGCTTTGATATAAATACAGGAACATTTATCATAGATAATGATTTTTTCACATGAGGAAGATCTCCCTGTGGGACCGAAACGTTGGCTATCGTGTAATTATTGTTCCAATACATTTTCTTTTTGGATTACTCCTTGCAGTTTGCGGTCTCCTTTACTGGTCTCTGGGCTGTTCATGTGATATATATATATATATATATACTATATACTATATACTAGCTGATATACCCGGCGTTGCCCGGGATGCAAATACGTAATCTCATGGAACAATAGGTTGAGTATTTGTTGGAAAGGTTGGATAATAATGTTGAAAAGAAAGATGGAAGAAAATGTAATACGATGTTGTATAAAAATGGTTTATTGTAAACACACCACAGTACAATGTATATTTTGGTGACATAAGCGATGTAAAAATGTGAGGCGTGTGTCCTGCTAGGGTGTGAGCGTGTGTGAGGCGGCGGGTGGGTGTTCAGTACGAGTGGCGCGTGGGTAGTGAGTGCTGGCTTT
>NC_134488.1:90870080-90885080 GCF_040206685.1 Ascaphus truei
CTAGTCCAGAGGAGCACTGCTCCCTGGACACTACCTCCCTGTTTGCTCTCCTCCTTCCAACTGGCGTGGTCCCTAGAGCGCCAAAAGTGTCTATCTAGCTCTCTAGCTCTCCTTGGATGCTGCAGCACTCTTTACTGTGCTGGCTCATGTGGTGGTGCAGCCCCTGGGGCTGCTGGGATATGTAGTCCCCTGTGGAGCATCTTCCAAGATGGCCACGCAACTTGTAGCCTTCTGCGCATGCGCTAAGTCCATTCTGCGTATGCGCAATCAAGATGTCTGCCGCGACTGACTGCGCATGCGCCACAGGCATCTGGGGCATTCCCTATAGCAGCCACAATCTAGAAAGGGACTTAGGTCCTAAGGGGCAAACCTAGGACTAGTGCAGGGGAGCACTGCTCCCTGGACACTACCTCTCTGTTTGCTCTCCTCCTTCCGACTGGCGTGGTCCCCAGAGCACCAATAGTATATATCAAGCTCTCCGTGGCTGCTGCAGCCCTACTGGCTGTGCTGGCTCATGTGGTGGTGCAGCCCCTGGGGCTGCTGGGATATGTAGTCCCATGCTGAGCGTCTTCCAAGATGGCCACCGCAACTTGCAGCCTTCTGCACATGCGCCACAGGTGCACAGGACCAAAATGACGTAGCCTTGTACCGGCGCCCACCGCGGAGCTTTGGAGCACCGGGGCTCTCTCTCCGCACATGGCCGGGTCCGCCTGTAGCTCCGGCGGCACCCGACACCTCTGCAGCCCCCCCCCCCCCCATTCCCGCACTGACCACGGAGGTAAACGGGGGCCGGGGAGATATATATATATATATATAGCCCCGGCCCCTTTTACCTCCGTGGTATATATATATATACATATATACCGGTATATCTCAATTAGCAGCATAATCTTGATTTCCTATGGAAGAAAATGGCAGCCATTTAATGTGCAACGAACACCTAATACAATCTTAGGACTCCATAATTAGGAAAGTGAATTCTATGCAGGCTGTCTAAAAAAGCCTTTTGACATATTTTTTTTTTTAGAAATCAAGTATCATATATTGCCCCTTTAATAACATGTTCAGATAAACAGGCACAAAGTGACAAATAGTTTGATGCTTATGCAACTGTAGCAGCCCAAGTTCAAAAAGACAGTAGTGTTTATGAGAACCAGTTTGTATTGTATCATGTCCCATTTGTTCTTGACAGAGAAATAGTTTTAAAAGTCAAGTACAGCTTACAGCTGTTAAAGAAAACCACAAGAATGTTAATGACAAAAATAATAAAGAAAAATACATAACAGCAAAACACATGGTGAGAGAACGGATATACTACAGTAACACAAGATAATGTAACTTTTGAAATGTTTTGTTAGCATTTCTTAACTTTTCAACGTTTTAACTTTCTTGGTCTTTTACTTTCTTATATGAATAATATTTTGTCATAAGGGTATATATTTCTTTTATGAACCTACAGTATGCCAAAATCCTTTAACAAATGTTTTATCATTGATTCATTTTGTAATCCTCTTTTGCTTATGTTCGCTTGGCTATATTTATAGTATGTTAAAGTCCCCAGCACATTTCTCTTGTGATGTCATTACTACTACAGAACTACTACTAATATAACAATGGCCATATTGGAAAGTGTGCCCTGAAGCTCCAACTGAGGTATTCCCTCGTCTCCTCCCAATGTTTCTTTATGAAAAAAAGACTTAAAATACATCCAGGCTAGTGATGCCAACGTGCGGGTTGTTAAGATCTAGAAAGCATTATGCATACTGTACATCTACTTTATACTGCCTTTAACCCTCAAAAACACATTTTTTGGTGCATGCGTTTGCAGATGCTGTGATTAAAATGCAACATTAAGAAGACATACTGTATAAAGAATCATTTGAAATATACAGTGTAGCCAGGTCCGCAAAGAGTCCTCCCGGTGGCGTCAGAGGCACTCCATCTTTGTTATGTCCGCACGGGCGCGGAGGCTCGCGCATGCGCAGACGCGACGTGGTGGCCAATTTAGTGAGTACGAAGGGGCAGAGATGGCACTCCGTAGTGCAGGGACTCCCCAAGGTCGCGCAGGCGCAGTTAAGCATAGCGGCGGCCATTACAGCTTCGCACAGGCGCAGTAAAGATAGCGCCTGCGGTCCCAATGCTAAAGAGGTCCTGAGTGGACTACAATTCCCAGCAGCCTCTGGGGACTGCCCTTTCACCCACATCACGTGCAGCCAGCCAACAAATAGAGTTTGCAGCTTCTCCTGTTGGAGAAGGATACAATGTTGCAGGGACCACGCTAGTCAGTTGGAGCTGGGAGAAGGAAGGGGGAGGAAGTGTGTAAGGAGCAAGTGGCTCTTACACTAGGCCAGGTTACCCCCCAGGCCCCCGGTAGGTCCCACTCCCCACTAGGTTAGTGGGTAAGTCATAGGGAAGGCCCCTTAGGTAGGGACCCTGCCCTTAGGTGAGTGTACGTCTTGTCAGTGACACAGCTGCAGTGCTGACAAGAAGAGACAGTGTTGTGTGCAGTGCAGCTAGAGGAGTTGCTTTGGCTGTGTCAGGGAAAGGCCCCTCATAGGAAAAAGGGGGGGTTGCTTTCTAGTTATACAGTGTGTGTAATATCACCAGTGCCAGTTGCACGTGGTGAACTGCCAGAGTCTGGGATCAGACAGAAGCTACAGCAAGAGATCTTCTGCATGCAGGGGCTAGGGTAGAGGTATACCCCCAGGGCCCAGTTAGTCCCCTGAGACACTAGAGGAATACTGTATGTGATAAGGACTGCCTTAAGACAGGGACTCCTTCACATACTCAGAGAAAGAGGAAGAGACATGCTGCAGGACAGTGCCTGAATCCCGTGCAGCCTGAGTGCAGAAAGAGTATCCATTCCTGCAGAGAGCAGCGCAGTGCGGCGTGGGATCACTGTGCAGTGTTGCTGAGTCCCAGGAATTATCCTGATCAGGAGCAGTGATCAGGGAGGTAGTAGAATAAGTGCACCACCGGGCCCCAACACAGGGAAGCGCTATCCCTCACACTCACACTCTCTTTATGGTTGTGGACACTCACATTATTATCAAAGGAAATGAGGGTGATGAGATGATGGACATGTGGGTGAGGGGATAAAAGGCATTCAGGGTGATGCAATATTATTCATATGATGTAATGATGTATTGATGTTATGCAAGGAGAGTTTCATTGAAGTTATCGTTCATGCTCAGTAAATACTGTTTATTCACATTGTGTATATTTACTGTATGGTTGTTCTGGTGAGGGCACACTCCCACCACGTTGGAATCCCTCATCAGTGGAGGCACTGCACCGAGTGTAAGTATATACCCCAGGTTCCCCGTGGCGGAAGCTCAGCCCTCCTGGTTGCCAAACAGGTACAGCACCACACTGATAAGTAGTCAGATACTGACCCATCCTACGTCAAAGGGATGACGTCATCTAAAACCAACGGACCGTTTCGCATAGGAACCCATGCTTCGTCAGGGCTTAAAGTGGTTTCCTTGTATATATATATTTAAATAAACCTTTTTTGTTTTGCGTTGCGTAATACAGTGCTATTGGCCCGGGACTTATTGGTCCCTCCCACTTTTTCTCGTGAGTGCAGCCCTGGGTTTCTTGCTCCACTGGGGGCTTTAAACCCCCCCCCCCCCCCCTTTGGATTTATGTGTCTATATCAGTTTTTTACCCTATGCACCATGAATGAAAATAGACTTTATATTGAATAGTTGGAGAGCGATAAGCATTTGTGTGTTTTTTAGATACACCTACCCACCTCAATCTCACTTAGGGTGGGGGAAAGAGGGCTACACAGTATTACTAAATCCCTTCAAATCTCAGTGCTTACAAAGTGCATCAATATCAATTTAGTTTTTTTTCATAATAAAGCACTAGTCAGTCTAATTTTCCTGAGGGGCTTTCTAAATGTATTTATGTCTTGATCTCCCTGGGAACTCAGTAGAAAACATCTAATACAAATCACTAATTGTAAACATTTTAATAAGTCAGGTCGTCCTTTTCTGTCAGAGAAGCAACCCACTTTTACTCTAATTCAAAAGCTCATTTTGTGGAATGACCTAGATGTGAGAAAAATGACTCCATATGGTAATGCAATCACAAAGGGGAAACCTCATTCTACTACAAATTATTCCCTGCAGAAATCCGCAAAAGAATATTATTATATTTCATCGAAATATGATACCCTCAATAGATTCATTTTTTTATTGGATTTTGTGTCTTTCACAAGCTCTATGTGATCTTAACCTATGTCATGGAGAGTGTGAGACTTAAAAGAGTGTGAGTTACACCAGGAGCAAGTAGTACAGTATGTTGAATCTTGTGTGTGTTATGTGGAATTGCGTCATGAATCCTAAAGAGGAAGGAGTAGGCGTGCTATTAAAAAAAATATGTTACAACTGTTTAGTTAAATATATATGTATCTTTATTATATGCAATTAAATATGTTTTCCGTCTGGTTACCTTAATTAAAGCCTCTCTATAAAGCATTAGTGAGACCACAACTTGAATATAGAGTACAGTTTTCGGGCATCACCCCATAAAGACATTATGGAACTAGAAAAAGTGCAGAGAAGAACCATCATGTTAAATCTGACCTCGGAGGAGAGGCTAGCTAAATTAGATTTATTTATATTAGAAAAGAGGCGTCTAAGAGGGATATGATAACTATATACAAATATATTCAGGGACAATACAAGGAGCTTTCAAAAGAACTATTCATCCCACGGGAAGTACCAAGGACTCAGGGCCATCCCTTAAGGTTGGAGGAAAGGAAATTTCACCAGCAACAAAGGAAAGGGTTCTTTACAGTAAGGGCAGTTAAAATGTGGAATTCATTACCCATGGAGACTGTGATGGCAGATACCAAAGATATCTTCAAAAAAATGTTGGACATCTTTTTGGAAAGGTATACAGGGATATACCAAATAAGTAAACATGGGAAGGATGTTGGTCCAAGAAGAAATTTGATTGCCATTATTGGAGGCAGGAAGGAATTTAATTGTCCCCTTATGAGACAACATTGGATGATATTTCACTGGGGCTTTTTGTTTGCCTTCCTCTGGATAAATATACTGTAAATACAAATATAGGATAAGTAACTGTCGTCTAAATTTAGCATAGGTTGAACTTGATGAATACTGTATGTCTTTTTTCAAACTCATCTACTATGTAACTGTATAACTATGTAAGGTAATGTAATGGGGCCTTCCACCTGTCTAAGGGCTGTTCTATAGAGTGTGCGGCTGTGTGCGCGCGCGTGCCTGTGCGAACACACGTGCCGCACGCTTTTTGTGTGTATGCTGAGCTGTGAGCTGTGAGAAGGTACTGTGTGTTTGTGTGTGTTTGTGTGTGTGTGTGTGTGTGTGTGTGTGTGTGTGAGTGTGTGTCATTTATTATTTATTGAAAAAAAAAAACACTTTGGTAAAAATAAAATATTTATTAACATTGTGCAGACACACACATACACACACACACACACACATACATTTCAGCGGCGGTAGTGGCGCGAATTCTTTATTTCCCCGTCTTTCCCGCTGTCGGCCGGATGCACGCGGCCCCTATACTGTATAACAGCCCTAAAAGGCTTCCAAAATAAGGCTTGTCTTTTGCTGATGAGTCCAGCAGGGGGCCTGCTACACAGACCGCCTAGGATCTCTAGCGCTGCTAGAGAGATCCCAGGGTAAGAGAGACCCTGTTCCGGGCAGTATCGGTCCCTCTCTTTGGGAATGTGGCAAAGGTTGGTAAGAGACCTAGCCTTCCAGCCCTCCAATAGGGACTGCTGAATGTTAGTCAGTCCCCTACATAGAGTTAGGCCTGGTTGTTGTTTTCTATTCTAATTTGTTTGCTGATTTGAAGCTGTTTTCTGTTTAAAGCTGCTGGCTAATAAAGCAAAGTGATTAGAAGCTTGATAGAAGCAAAGTTTCGGAGAGGGCGAGGGCTTTGTGTAGTCTATGCAAACAACAAATTCTGCTCCCCAGCACCAATTTGAACAGCGAAAACTGTGA
Source organism: Ascaphus truei (assembly GCF_040206685.1). NCBI lineage: Eukaryota > Metazoa > Chordata > Amphibia > Anura > Ascaphidae > Ascaphus > Ascaphus truei. Next base: position 90,876,086 of record NC_134488.1, read on the forward strand.
TACTGTATTACACAAGAAAAGAGTCACTACGCCTTTGCAATGTGTTGCATTTTAACAGTGCACTGTACACAATATATCTATCACTATGTGCCCACCGTGCTTAAAATACAAACATATAGAAATATTGAAGGGAAAAAAAGTGTGTTTGTGTGCTGAGCACGCGCATTTTAAGTGAAACGTCTTTGTCTTTTGTCACTGTTTTGTCACAGAAATTGTATTTGTGATGGGGATGTTTTTAATTAAAAATCAAAACACAATTTCAGTGCCAAAACGCAAAAGACGTTTGACTTAGAATGCGTATTAGATATTTGCACTTCTATACAGTATTTATAGTAACTGTGAATTCCTTGTGTCTGTGTGCATCACAGTGTGTGTGTGCATCACAGTGTGTGTGCGCGACAGTCAGTGTGTTTATGCACGTGCCAGTCAGTGTGTGTGGAGCGCGCCAGTCAGCTTGTGTGCGTGCGCGTCAGTCAGTGTTTGTGTGCGCGCGTCAGTTTGTGTGTGCGCACGTCAGTCAGTGTGTGTGTGCGCAACAGTCAGTGTGTGTGTGTGCGCACATCAGTCAGTGTGTGTGCGTGCGCGTCAGTCGGTGTGTGTGCGCGTCAGTCAGTGTTTGTGTGCGCGCGTCAGTCAGTGTGTGCGCAACAGTCAGTGTGTGTGTGCGCAACAGTCAGTGTGTGCATCATTCAGTGTGAGTATCACTGTGTGTGTGTCAGTGTGTGTGCGTGTCACTGTCTCAGTGTTTGTGTGCGTGTGTCACTGTTTGTGTCTTCCAAGTGTGGCACTCGGGTGGAGGGTGTGCTCAGCATATCCTGCAGCCTCTCCCAGCGCTCATCCCCCCTGTCTCCCTCCAAGGACGCGGCGCACTCAGTACTTTTCCCCCCTCCAGAGCTACAGGGACACGGTGCGCTCAGCGCTCTCCCCCGCCCCTCCAAGTTACAAGGACACGGCTCGCTCAGCGCTCTCCCCTGTCCCTCTGAGCTACGGCGATACGGCGCACTCAGCACTCTCCCCCATCCTTCCAAGCTACGGGGACACGGTGCGCTCAGCAGTCTCCCCCCCTCGCCCTGGCGGTGCTGCGGGGACATGGTGCGCTCTCCCTCCGAACTACGGGGACACGGCGCGCTCTCCCCCCCCCCCCCTCCGGCGATGCTGCGGGACACGCCGCTCTCCCCCCCTCTGCTATTGTGCCTTTACCCTTTCATTGCCTTAATGGTAATGAAGCTGCTTTAATGTAAGTTTTATTAATAGTGTGCGGGAGCACGGGGTCTCCTGAGCTGAAGCGCTTTGAATTCTGCCTCAGGGACCCCCTGCTTCCCGAGTTACAGGAGTATGGGTTATCGGGTGCCGGTATTATTTTTATGATAATTATCTGCATGTCTGTTATTATTTTTACCCATATTTTATACTAATATATATTTATTATTCTTTTTTATGGGTGCTGGTGTTTTAGTACTGTTATTAATAATGGATTGATTTCTCTTAAGACTGATATATTCTTCTGTGTTTTTGTTGCATATCGTTTGTGGAGAAATAGAATATATCATTTCATTTGAATATTATTAGTTTAGATAGATTGTATTTTATTCTGGAGGTGTTTTTGTGTTTTTTTTATTGAATTACCACTTAGTAGTATATTTTATATATTTATTTATGAGGGAGTACATAGGAATTATTTATCTTTTTTTATACTTTATGAACTTTTTGGTCTTTTATATACTGCTATGTATTAAATTATGTATTTTAATATGTTTATTTAGTCCAGTTAAGCATTGGTGCGCTTATTGTTCTTCAGAGCCAATAGGGATGGCTCTGTGTATTTCTAGTGGGTATATATACCACTATAGATGTAGGTGGGAGTTACTCCTGAGGAAGCAGTCAGTTAGAACAGCAAGTGTGTAGCTCAGTTGTGTGATCCAGAGAGAAGAGAAGAGAACAGAGCACTCTCTGACGTGCGGCTGGACGAATCATTGAAACCGGAAGTGATGTCGGAGGCTGTGACGTATGCGGATACGATTATTGCATGGGATTCATGCCAGGGGTCTCCGGTGCTGATATGAATAGGTATCAGCTCCTGATGCATCTGATGCAGCTTCTCGCCACCTTTCTGCCAACTTTTCCTGGCGGGAGGAATTCGAGAGGAAATCCCCATTCTAGAACCACAATTAGCCCTGATAAGCTAATCGGGGCTACTAGAATTGCGCAAGTTTGAAAACCTGCCGCTCGTTTGGCGTGTTTTTTTCTCAGAAAAAAAATGCCAAAACGGGCTTTTATCGGCGACTTATCAGGGCTTACTATATCGCAGTAGGTCTTTTTGGCGAAAAGGCCTCGATAAGTGGCTTATCGGCGCTTAGTGCATAGGCCCCTCAGTCTTTGGCTCGATTGAGACGGAACTGTCACACCCCTGAAGATACAACAGTAGTTGTTCAATCTTCTTTGCAAGGAAAAAAGGCCCAGGGCAATAAGTCTACCAATTACCAAACAGAGATGTCACAGGGGTCAATCAGAGTTGATATAAACTCCGCCAAGTTTGAACCACCCCTTCACGGATCAAAGATACTGAGCCAGACACCGGTAGTCACGCTAGTGAAAGGGAAGAAAAGTTTGCATGACACCTGAAAATACTCATTGTGTAGCGAATGAATCAAGACTGTGTAAAATGGAAAAAGGAGTTTGAGCAAGGAGTGACTCGCAGATGTAAGGAAGCTAATCACATCATGGAAAGACTGTGTTTGGAAAAAGTCCTCCACAAGTGACTAAAGCACGCTGAATTCAAGCAAATACTGGAAGAGACACTGGTTATCTACACCAGACACAAGGACTTTGTAACTGGTGTCTTCTTCAACCACGGCCACATATCGTGGACCGAGTGGTAGTAACCCTCTCGAATTAATTTCCTGATTACCAAATAAGGGCCTGAAGGCGAAAGTCAAGGTTACTGGTAGGAGTGAAGGTCACCTGAAGGAAGGGCTCCAATCCCAGCGTTTCTGAGGACTCTCTCCCTCCAACCATTCTCTTTCAAGCCACAGTCCATCTTGAAAGACAGTGGAGGGTGGGCGTCAGACATGGCTAGCCCTAGCTACCCACAAACAGAGGAGAAATGTAACAGGGCCTTTCCCCTCTCTAAAACACTTTCAAAACAAAGCCTGTCTTTTGCTGATGAGTCCAGCAGGGAGCTGGGTAATTTTAGCAAGAGTTAATTGACTAGACTTCACCTGGCTCATCAAGCAGGCTTAAAATTCTGCTACACAGACTGCCTAGGATCTCTAGCACAGACAATTCTGCTGCTAGAGAGATCCCAGGGGAAGTGAAACTCTGTTCCAGGCAGCATGGGTCCCTGGAACCCGGCAGAGCGAACCTCCACAGACAGCCACCACAGACCCTGAACTGATGTGGAGAGCACCCTGCCTACAGGTACCTCTCTTCGGGACTGTGTCAAAGGTTGGTAAGAGTCCTATCCGTTCAGCCTTCAGATAGGTACTGCTGAATGTTAGTCAGTCCCTTACATGGGGTTAGGCCTGGTTGTTGTTTTCTGTTCTAAGTTGTTTGCTGATATGAAGCACTTTTCTGTTTAAAGCTGCTGGCTAATAAAGCAAAGTGGTAAGAAGATTGTTATTTCTCTCTATAGTGTAATGATCAAAATCGTACAGGCCTGACCAAAGCTTTTGTACAACACCAAGAGACTGTCTTTTTCACTTGTGAAATTGCATATTCTCAGCAGGCCAATATTCCTGACTACTCAGCCTGAACTTGTACAGACACTGTAGGCATTTTAATATGTAAACCTGAGGCAATTTTCATCTCATCAGATATGTATTTTCATATAGTTTATTTAAGAATTTTCAGTAACTTTGCAATTGTTTACTAATACAGTACTACCATATTTTCCCGCAACGTACCTGTATCTTTACAAACCATATCTACATTTTTATTTGACATTGATCACTATGTGGAGTTCCATTCAGAATATATAGTTGTTTTTTTTTAAACTGGGAAGTATAAACTGTACAGTATCAGAGCATTTTGCACTAGCTTCATTGGCAGATGTGCCAACTAAAGCAGTATGTCTACACACTGGTATCTCCATCCAAACTATTCATGTATTTATATGAATAAAACAAATTAGACTTGTGTGTCATGCTCCACCCGCCATAAAATGTGCTGATTCTCCAGTGCAATTGTCTCTATAGTTGCTTTGCTCTGACTTCCTCCCCTGTTGAAACAGAGATACTGTGGCCACTATAATCTAGCACCACTCATTGCACAGACATGTTTAATGAAGCAAGTCAGTCTCATGTATGGCTATTGTACAACAGTGTGTGAAAGCTATGAGCTGGCATCGGCTGCGTTTTAATACAGCACAAGTGATGGTAGTGATAGGGGCCAGTATGTTACATCTGCTATCTTCCAGTCCCCAGGGATGATTGTCACAGAATACAGTCTCTTAAAATCAGATAAAACAGTTCACCCAGAGCCCCTTTCTTTCTCATAGAACTAGGTTACAATAAATCTGTACACATGGCTTTATTTATTTTGAAGTCCCACTGGTATAGTACATCCGTCATATGATGGTAGCACTTGTTTTAGAGGAACTGCTCAGAGCTAATATATTGCTGGGGAACATCTGTAAGAGTTCATACTGTATGAGAGAAAGTGAGTAACAATTAACTGCTTTTATTCTGTTCCATGTATTTAAATATACACAATATGCCATTTTTAGATTTTAAAACTTTAGAATGAAGGGCATTTTTTAAACAGGAGTGCAAGACTGAAAGAGTATCAACTAAAAGTAAGATATGGAAATATAGAAAGAGTTGAGGCCGTGTACAACCAGGTGGAGCCAGGGTCAGTATAAATATTAAAATCTGACAATCTTCTGATGAAGCTAACTACGAAACGCGTAGAGTCCCTGGCAGTCCTGGCAAGCGCGATCCGTAGAGGGTGACGTCATCACGCAAAGATGTCTACCATGTGAGGCTGGAACGTGGAAGTGGAAGGCACGGGGAGGAAACAAGGAGCTGAAGGTGCACCAGCCCCTCCGAGGAAAGCCCCACCGACCGCAATATTCCAACTGCTTTCACCGGAGACCACTTGTCAGTCTGTACGATGCCATATGCATAGGGTCACAATGTGAGTTGCCATTTTGTACTTGCTTTCCTTTGTCTGAATACATTGTGACCATCTACACTATTCTGCATCTCTCTCTCTCTTTTTTTACCTGGGATCCATACACCATATCCCATGCAACACTGCACTCAAGTATTACATCAGGAGAACACCTTTGAGAGTCCCTATGGGAATCAAGGCTTGATTAACATCATAAAAATGTTAGTGCACAGTTTATGGATACTTATCCATCTGCTCCATTTACACATAAAGAAAGGAAGAGGCCTGCAACTGCCTCTGGAGGGGACCGCCCCTCAGGAGTGTGCCAAGGTGTCTGTGTGATGCCTGGGCCGCAACAAAACAAAGGTGCCCTCTTGCAGCCAGTCATGGAGGGTCAGAAAGTCACCCAAGGACTGAGAGACTCGGGTGCTACGCTTACCCTTGTGCAGCCAGGACAGGTGCGACTTGAGAAAATCATTAATGAAAACTATTGGGGGGCAGGAGGGGGCCGCCACGTTTTGCCAGTGGCAAATGTATACTTGAATTGGGTACTGGGCAGGGTGTGCGGGAGGTGGAAATAATTTATGATATACCTGCTAATGTGTTGCTAGGTAATGATCTTGGAAAGATGGTTTCCCAATATGAGACCACTGTGACACAAAAAGCTCAGGAGCCCAATGGAAAATTCCAGGTACTGACACACACTGGGGACTGGGGAAGGGTGACTGACAGGGGTTGGACAGAAGTGGGGGGTCATGGGGGCCTCCCAACACAATTCATCACCACCAACCAGATGGTTGCAGGGGGTCCAGAGGAGGGGATTGAGGTGGTTGCAGAGAAGTGCATTTGTCCATTACAAATAAAACATTAAGCTACAGAAATAAAATAAATAAAACTTGCAGTCACCCCTGCCGGGCTGCCACGATGAAGGCCATCCTCATCCTCATCACTGTCCATGTCCTCCGTTGCCACAAACAATTAAGTGCAATCAAAAATACAATCTAATGTCCACTAACCCATTAAGCACCTTAGCGGTTAGTACCCGCTATAGTAATTAAGGGGTTAACCCACCCTCTCTCGCTACCCACCCAGGAGGCCTAACCACCCTCCCCAGGCACCTACCCCCACCCTTCACCCATTCATTGGTACAGTGGGTACATCATGCCCATATAATATGGGCATGATTTAACACTATGCCAGTCAATGGGCAACCTAAAAAAAAAAATCACAAACAAGATCCAATGCATTCAAAACAATCTCAAACTGAAAACAAATAAAGAAGTAAACCGAACAAAATTACCACCAATGAATTATACCACCAATCAATGAATCCAATCAAAAATAAAGATCAGAATAAACAATTAAAACCCCAAAACAAAACCATGAATAAATAAAATAAATATCTAAATAAACTGCATCATTCCAAATCAAGTCAAAAAATAATCCAACATTAAAAAGCAACACCAACCAAAAGCCAGAAATAAACAATTTAAAACACCAGCAAAAATGCCTGAACACTACATCAATATTCAATATAAATAGCATACAAATTTAAAAACAAAAAAACAATATACATTTAAAATACATACAAGCAAGCATTTGCCAAAATAACCATTGCTTCTTACTGTCTGTTTGTATGTATGTATGTATGTATGTATAGCCCTAAAGGGTCATACATACAAACATACATTTGGAATAAATGTGTGAAATAAAAATGCAATCACCACAAAAATAAAATAAAAAAAACCTGTAAAAGAAAAACAACATACATTCTATGTTTTTCCTTACCTTTAGATGTCTTCAACCTCCGATTCCCGTGGTTACCGCAATCTCTCGAACCTACCCACGATCCCATACAGCAATGGGCCACAGGTAAAAAAAATTCCAAAGTCCTTTCCTTCTTTCTTTTTCTTCATCTGTAAATTGTAATCCAATGTTGGCTCTTTCGGTGTCTTCTATCTTCTTCTTCATCCATCTTCAGCAGGCACGCTGAATAATCCTATTGGAGGAGGAGGTCCTCCCTCCTCGGCTTCTTGCCGTCAAATGAGGCTGCACAGGCTTTTATAGGCCTGTGACGTCACATTTGAGTACAAGTTGTTTACATGCCTCTGATTGGCTGTGAAAACCATGTGTTTTTTTTTTGGTGATAACATGTAAAGGAAGTGAAGCCAGGCAATCAGAATGGCTGTGCTTCCTTTCCGTTTAATATGACGTCACCAAAAGCAACATGGTTGCCGTCACATGGTACTTCAGTCAATCAGATTGTGGGAATCAGCCAATCTGATTGATTGTTGTAGACCATGTGACTCCTTTTGGATGACGTCACATCCTTTCCCCAAAAAATCTGTCACGTGGTCTACTACAACCATATATATATAGTTCCCACAATCTAATTGGCTGAAGTACCCTGTGACGGCAGCCATGTTGCTTTTGGTGACGTCATGTTAAAGGGAAAGAAAGCACAGCCATTCTGATTTGCTGGCTTCACTTCTTTTACATGACGTCACACACAAAAAAAACACATGGTTTTCACAGCCAATCAGAGGCGTGTAAATCATTTGCACTAAAATGTGACGTCACAGGGCTATAAAAGCCTGTGCAGCCTAATTTGACGGCAAGAAGCCGAGGAGGGAGGACCTCCTCCTCCAATAGGATTACAAGGGCAGATTTACTGATGAAGAAAAAGAAAGAAGGAAAGGACTTTGGGTTTTTTTTTACCTGTAGCCCTTTGCTGTTTGGGATCGTGGATTGATTCAAGAGCTTGCGGTAACCACGGGAATCGGAGGGTGAAGACATCTAAAGGTAAGGAAAAAAATAGAATGTGTATATATATATACATACAGTGTTCGACAAACCTATACATTTGCACGCGAGTGGATTTAACATCGTGGCGAGCTCCTATTGGCCCAAGCAGCACACGTGTGGTACTAGGTGGCGAGTAGATTTTTTTGTTCGGCAAGTAGATTTTTTGGTGATTTGTCGACCACTGATATATATATATATATATATATACACACACATGGCTCGACAAAGTCTAAAAAAAAAAAAAAACCTCGCCCAACACAAAAAGACACCCCCCCCTCCAAAAAAAACACTCACCCCCCCCCCCAAAACTCTCTCTGACTCTCCCCCTCATGAGTCTTACCTGCGGCAGCAGTAACTTGACGCTGCGTGATGTTGTGACATCACGTAGCGTCCCGTTGTCATGGCAAATGACAGGAGCTGCAGGGGAGACATTCACAAGTTGCAGGTGAGAAGCAGGAAAATGGCAGAGACGCAGCCACACATAAGACTCGCCAGCAGGCCAAATACATTCGCCCCAGGCGAGTGCATTTATCGAGCCCTGTATAATATATATATACTGTAAATATGTTATATATATATATATATATATATACATATATATATATATATGTATATATACAGTATATATATATGTATATATACAGTGTTCGACAATCCTATACATTTACACGCCCAGGGCGGGTGGATTTAACCTCTGGGCGAGTAAATATTGGCCCAAGCAGCACACGTGTTTGTTTTTTTAAATTTCCCTGCTCGCGCTCAAATTTCCCTGCTCGCGCTGAAAAAAAACAAAAAAACTCCCCATGCCTAACAGCTGATTGGCGCGCGCTCCCAGGCTTTGTGGGCGCGCGGCCAGGCTCTATATGAGCCCGCCCCCAACGAGCGGCCATTTTTTTCCCAAGGAGGACACAGTAAGTACAAGCTGTGCCTTCCCCCTGTCCCCGCTTCCCCCCTATATGAGCCCGCCCCCAACGAGCGGCCGTTTTTTTCCCAAGGAGGACACAGTAAGTACTAGCTGTGCCTTCCCCCTGTCCCCGCTTCCCCCCGTGTCAGCCCGCGGGGCCGGGAGATTGGAGCAGGG